>NW_027411890.1:0-110910 GCF_047663935.1 Musca autumnalis
TTAAAAATATCGTCTATAATATGGATTTGGGAAATCTTTTGGTGGGAGAACCTCGATGCAAAAAGTGGTAAAAATAGATCTCCGTTTGAATGCATTCGCGAATATATCGAATAGAGACATACAGTGTTTGGAAGATATAAACAGTTCGGCCCGAACATAAATCCTTTACTTCTTTAAAGTGCATATACAGATATCAAACACTAAATTCATTCCCATTAAACAAATTTGTATTATTGTAAGAAAATAATATTCTTCTGCCTTAAAAAAACCAAAACTTTACTATTTTTCAAGAAGTGAGAGTCCGTGAAAACCAAGTTAACCCATTAGTGCATAGCGTCCGTTTAATCGGACGTTTTTATTTCTTACACCAATTCTTTATTTTAGCTGATGCACTGAATAAAACTGCTTAGGATGATTGAAAACATATTACAATTTATCATTATGAAGTGAATCCCTCCAAATTTCAAGTTTTTATTGCTTGTTTATTACAAAAATAAGAAAAATATTAAAATTTATTGTTTTCAATATATGTTAACTCGATAATATTCTTTACGACGTACAGTATCACATGATTTACTTCAATAAAACCCAAATATGATGTCAAAGGAGTAAATGAACTTATCTCAAATGCAACAAACAACGCCAAACCAAGATTAGTAGCAAAATATATCACACACAAAGTGTTTTAATTGCATAACATCCATAAATGACAAAAGTTGTACTTGAAATGTTTTATGTATCTTACTATTATTCGAAAACAAACAAAAATTATGAATAAAAGTCGCCAGGGAACTTTATGCACTAATTGTTTAAAATTCAGAAATTGCATGAAGATAAAGAAAAACTGTTTGAGACTAACCAAAAACATGGTCGAAAAGTATCTTTAAAAAGCTCGGCAATATATTAGCTGAGTCCTGAAAAAAATAGGTTAAGTCGAAAAAAACTCCTTCTGATACCTCAGTGGTTGTTGTTCCCGCTTATTTCTATCTAAATTGTACGAGTAGATATTTATTTGCTCGATGACATTAAACATTTTCCAAGGACTATGCCCAAAGGTCAATCACTTCTGTTTTCTGGAAAATAAGTAAAAAAAATATTAGGCGAGATAAAAATGTATACGACGAATACGAGGCACATAAAAAATCTTTTTCGTAAAAATTGTGTATTCAGGGAGTTTCAAAATTGCGTTGTCCTTTTTGGACGTATATACTTTCCGACCAAAATATTGAAACGTTTAGGGTATACAACTTCACGATTGCGGGCGTTGCGAATATGCTTATGTTATGCTCATAAATTTGACTTCGATAAAAGCGAAACAGTTTTGCACTTACAGAAGATACCTGAAAGAAGGGACCGATATAGTCCATTTTTGAAGACATTACTTTTTATAGTTATGGTGTCGAGCCATAATTTTAGTCGGTCACCGTAAGATTAAGAGTTTTTGCACCAATCCTGACATAACCGTGGACTTACACGAGAAATAGAATTCGCTGTAAACAAGACCGCAAGGAGTACCATTGGTCAAAATGTGCAATGGCTTCTGGAACAGTTCTTAAAAACGTATGTTGAACTTTTGTGAGGGATGTTTCGGAAGAAAACATCCCTCTTGGTACTTGATATATGTATGTAAGTCTGGATGTTATTTTAGGATATTCAAAGTTCCGGTCAAATAAGATAATTGAAATAATCCATATTCGAGCCTAATCTATGTCTCGAAAAATCGATTTGGAGTTTCGATAGATATTGTGCGCATGATTTTAGGGACACATTTTGAAATATTGTGGGGAAGTGCGCAAAGGAGTTCACCGATATGACTTAAAGTTTACAAAATATTGCGAGATCCAAAATGTGGACCAAATCTCTTGATCTGTTCGAGGGTTATAATGCGCTCGAACCAGACAGACGGACGAACTGGTCTAAATCGATTCCAAATTGTTTGAAGCGGATTTCGTCAAAACATATGATTGTCTAAGACCTATTATTTCCGTGAGGTACATTTTTATCGTAAGCCTAACGGCTGAGGGTACAATACTTTACAGCAAATTTTAATACTATATATTCAATGTTTGAGCATTAATTTCATTTTTGGATGCTTTTAGCTACAAATTTGTTACTGATAGGGAAAAATTCAGATTGGTATGCTATTTATAGCCTATTTATGATGCACAACAATAAATTTTTCTACATTATTTTCTCCTATCATATAAAAATTGTGATATGTCATATATTTTGTCCAATAGACATTTCCTTTCATGTACTTCGAATCCGCACAATACTGAACTTGTAATCTTTTTAAATACAGAATGAGTTTAAAGCCTAAAGGCCTTTATATTCAGCCCCCCCACCCCCCCCCCGCGTACGTCCCTGTCGGCGAGTCCGAACGGCGTGTATAAAATACCACTTGTAGAGAAGTTTTACAGGGCTGAAGTACTCAGGAAATGTTACTGAGAGGTATTTTCCCAACGTTTAAAAATATTTGATGTTGCCTGGATGGGGAATCGAACCCACGACCTTTAGCGTGAAAGGCGAGTGTGCATACTATTACACGACGTTGCGTATCAAAGCTGAGGTATCCAAGCCATAAATAGCAAAATATTTGGAAACACCTGTCCTATACGGCGTTCCAGAAATTTAAGGTACTGATATTTTACTCTTAGTGCTTGTGAGGGATCGTCCACATAGGACTGCCACATATTTCTTTCATTGCTTGATAAATAATTTCTTAAACAATATGCTTTTAAGGGGTTACCTCTACTTGCCACTTTCAAAAAACCTAAACTTTAAGCGCATGTTTCTCGGTGCCAACGATAGCTCGAAAACGAATTGACCTATCTTCATTTGGTTTGGGGAGCTTATTAAATACATAAAAAGCTTGTCTTTAAGCGAGACAGATTTTTTGAATTTTTTCGCCCGATTTTTTGACAACAAACACGGTAAATTTTTTTCGTAAAAAATAAAATTTTGTTTTTGACAGCTCACAATTTGTTTTAATTATATTTTTTAAAATTCTGTTTGGCTGAAAGACAAGATTATTAGGTTCTTAAAACGCCCACAAAAATATACGAAGATTTCCCCATCCAAAACCCTTTACAAAACCAGTAAGGAAAGGATCAAAGTCGGGCGGGGCCGACTATATGATACCCTACACCACTGGGAATATGTAAAATATAAATCGGAGGTATATCCAGATCTAAACCGATTTTGATATAATTTGGCACATTTATTTCCAGACCGAATTCAGTCACACATTCCAAATATCATTTAAATCGGACCTATATAGCGTGTTTGGAGCAGCAAATACGCGAAATCGGCCAAAAATATATATGGGTGCTATATCCAAATCTGAACCGATTTCGATATAATTTGGCACATTTATTTCTAGACTGAGTTCAGTCACACATTCCAAATTTCATCGAAATCGGAAATATATAGCGTGTTTGGTACAGAAAATACGTGAAATCGGCCGAAAATATATATGGGAGCTATATCCAAATTTGAACCGATTTCTATATAATTTGGCACACTTATTTCTAGACCAAATTCAGTCAAACATTCCAAATTTCATTAAAATCGGACGTATATAGCGTGATTGGTGCAGCAAATACGTGAAATCGGCCGAAAATATATATGGGTGCTATATCCAAATCTGAACCGATTTCGATATAATTTGACACATTTATTTCTAGACTGAGTTCAGTCACACATTCCAAATTTCATCGAAATCGGACATATATAGCGTGTGTGGTACAGAAAATACGTGAAATCGGCCGAAAATATATATGGGAGCTATATCTAAATCTGACCCGATTTCTATATAATTTGGAACACTTATTTCTAGACCGAATTCGGTCACACATTCAAAATTTCATCAAAATTGGACGTATATAGCGTGTTTGGTGCAGCAAATACGTGAAATCGGGCGAAAATATATATGGGAGCTATATCCAAACCTGAACCGATTTTCACCAAAAGCAACAGCGTTCTTCCTATGGCTAAAAAAGTTGTAGTCCCCAATTTTCAGCAGAATCGGACAAAAAATGCGACCTGTACGTTGCGAAGAAAAATACATGGACAGACGGACAGAGAGACAGACAGACAAACAGACGGACGAACATGCATAAATCGACTCAGAATGTGATTATATGTATATCTCCAAAAGGAACTATGGGTCTATTTCGTTTCCTTTTGTATGTTACATACAAATGCACAAAGACATAATACCCCTTACCACTGTGTGGTGTAGGGTATAAAGAGGGTTTAGGGGTACCACAAGACTATGCAGTATTTTTCAACAACAAAAAATTAAAAAGTAGTACAAGATGCTCTTTTTCAGATGAAAAAGAAATACTTAAAAATATTGGTCTTTTCTTTTGGTCTACACAACTAGGGAAAACCCCTTAAATGATCCTTGAATAGACTTCATTGTTCCCTGAAATGAAATCAGTGTTACATTGTTCTTTGCTTGTTTTGTATAGTTGAGGATTCAAATCTGGAGTATGAAGTTAAGCCAATGGGGGAATACTCCAGACTTAAGCAATCATATTTCTCATAATTTCTTAGTTGAATCGTGCTGTCGGCTTGCAAATATTTTGTTCTAGTGTTTTTTTGGTAAAGCCTAAAAGTGAGCATCATTCTCATTAACTTAAGAATACTCGATGCTTAAAGAGTTCCAGTTTTCACTAAAAAAATCATTGTTTCAAACACTGAAAAGCCAATTGATAATTCCCTTTGCCGGTATGAAATCATGATATTGGTAGAGATCAGTAAATTTTGCAAGTGCGTTTTGTAAACATTACTCTCTGCAAAGAAAGTTACTTTGTTCTTTAAAAGTGTCCTTGGTAAATATTCAATAATAATTTCTTGTCTTAAATCCAAACATTTTCCAATCCAAATCTCCTTTGTTCATTGCTCCTTCTTTTCCCACTCAATTGGCCATTGTCAAAATATTGTTAAATGTTGTGGAAATATAAATAAATTTAAAATGAAACTTCAAATTGTTTTTCCTTTTTTACATTTTTCAACACCTTCATCTTCTTTCTAATGGTTACAATTTCCAAGCCGTTAACACTTTTTTTCTATCTTAACAGCCAACAATTCCCGTAAAATGTGGTCATAATGAGAAAATTCTTGGAAATGTTTTTCTGTTCGGTTTTGAAAAATTGAACACCATTTTACTTTGTTGACCACAATGGCGGCATACCGTTGAGGTGTCATAATGATCTGCCAATGTTACCTGGCTACATGGCTATGTGGGGAATATTTACGCAGCACCAACAAAACGCAAAAAAAAAGAGACAGAAAGAAAACCACAGCCGTGGGATAGTAATTCGATAAGGCGTAAAAATTTGCACTTAAACAACTTTTCATTTGTAATGTTGTTGTTGTTGTTGCTGTTGTTACTCTTTTTTCCAACAAACTTGCCATGCCGGCAAAATAACAAATCACTAGAAAATGAAGTAGCATTGTGACTAGAAGGAATTTTTGTTGTTTTTTTTTTTTTTGTAAAACGTAAGAAAGTTTAATAATTGTTGCAAATAGTAAGCAAGACGAACAATTTGCTAGCCGAGAAAGAGAGAACTGCAATCTCTATGATGTTGAAAAGTTTTTCGCACAAAATATATTTTAACAAAGGAGCGGGTGGGGAGGGGCGGTGGCAGCTAAATTCCTAGTGAAATAGCTACGAAACAAATGCAAAGTTTGGGGTGCATTAGAAAAGAGATACAGTGGAAACTACAGCATCCTCACCCTTGGTGGGATAAATAAACGTTGTAAGATGAAATTATACATGTTTGTATATAACTTTATCTATGCTTGGATAAAACCATGCATTTTTGTGGATAACGTTTTCCAGGATAAAATTATACACTGGAGTGGATAATCCCCTTTAATTGATAAAATTATTCCATTGTGGTGATTAAAAATATATAGTGCAGTGAGTAAAATGTTTCACTATTGTGTATAAATTTTTAAATTATCCGTAGTAGTGGATACAATTTTTCGCTATGGTGGATAAAAATATACACTGTTGTGGATAAAATTATCCACTATTTTGCATATAATTATCTAATTTCGGGATAAAAATATACACATTGGTAGATAAAATTATCCACATTTGTGGACAAGTCCACTGGTGGATAAATTTATCCCCTTAGGTAGATGAAATTATCCACTGTGGTGGAAAAATTATAAATAAAATTATCCATGTTAATTGATATAATTGTGTATAAGACAAGCAAACAAAGTATCAGTTGGCTTTGTCGACAGAGATATACCCTCAGCCTGTGTGAATTGAAATGTCCATCTGTTGACAATATCGGATATACGGATTACGGATTTTGTAGACCATTTTGAAATTTGCCAACAAAAACCAGTAAGGAAAGGATCAAAGTCGGGCGGGGCCGACTATATGATACCATACACCACTGTGAATATGTAAAATATAAATCGGAGCTATATCCAGATCTAAACCGATTTTGATATAATTTGGCACATTTATTCCAGACCGAATTCAGTCACACATTCCAAATATCATTGAAATCGGACTTATATAGCGTGTGTGGTACAGAAAATACGTGAAATCGGCCGAAAATATATATGGGAGCTATATCCAAATCTTACCCGATTTCTATATAATTTGGCACACTTATTTGTAGACCAAATTCAGTCACACATTCAAAATTTCATCAAAATTGGACGTACATAGCGTGCTTGGTGCAGCAAATACGTGAAATCGAGCGAAAATATATATGGGAGCTATATCCAAATCTGAACCGATTTTCACCAAAAGCAATAGCGTTCTTCCTATGGCTAAAAAAGTTGTAGTTCCCAATTTTCAGCTGAATCGGACAAAAAATGCGACCTGTACGTTGCGAACAAAAATACATGGACAGACGGACAGACGGACGGACATGCATAAATCGACTCAGAAAGTGATTATATGTATATCCCCAAAAGGAGCTATGGGTCTATTTCGTTTCCTTTTGTATGTTACATACAAATGCACTGTGTGGTGTAGGGTATAAAAATATATATTTGGTTTGAAGCTCATATATGTTGCGGAGGATGTACTTGAAGGAATGGACCAACATAAACCATGTTGGAAATACATCTTATTTTGGTATTCTTTCCTTTTGATTTTTTGTCCACCAGTAACTCAGATGTTTTGAGCCACGATGTCAGAAAACATGGACTTGCCCACGAAAAACATAAAATCACATAAACAGGACCACAAAAAATATCATCGGTATAATTTTCCAAAGGTTCTTCGAACAGTTTCTAAACTGCGCTTAAACAAAAATGTTGAACTTGTGTGGGGGAGGTACAATTAGGCGTAGACCCATTTCTGAAGTAGAACTACATTTGGATAAAATATTAGGAGATCCAAGGTTTGGACGGTTGCTCCGTTCAACAGATATAGCGCGTACTATTTTAGTGACATTTTTAACTTTTGGGGGTGGCGGAAGGTACCGGATGGTGCGCACCGACAGTGCCAATCTTTAAACTTAACCTTAGTTTGGACTAAATATTACGAAGCATTTTTGGACGAAATCGGCTGAACCGTTCTAGAGTTATCGTACGCATAGTGTCATTTTTACAGCTTTCGGGCTATTTTCTCAGAAAGTATGGACTTTCTCAGAAAGTATGGTACATATATGGTCCATATTCAAGCCCAATCGATGTCTCGTAGAAATATTACGATGTGCAAAATATAGACCAAATTCATTATTGCCATCAGGAGTTATCGTGGGCACACATTTTCCGAATATTTTCGAACTTTTGTGGGAGAGGTACCTAAAGAAATGGACCGATATGGCTCACCTTCGGACTTCAACTAATTTCAGACAAAATATTACGATAGCCAAATTTTAGACCGAACCTGTAGATCGAGAGTTATCGAGCGCTCCAACCACTACACATTGTGCCATAGAAGATTTTTACAACTTTCTGACTTAATAGGAAGTATGGACTTGCCCCTGATAAAACTTGTACCTACATAATCGGGACAGCGAGTACAAGTTGCTACAACAAAAATCTAAGCGATTCGAAAGCAGGACCTAAACTGAACTTTTCCGAAATTTTTTTTTGGAGGTACCCGATAGAGTGCACCGATTGAGTCCATATTGGAATCTCATCTATATCTGGTAGAAATTTCACAATGTCCAAAGTATGGACCAAATCTGTTACTCCCTTCAAGAGTTATCGTGTGCACAAATTTTCCGAACATTTTCGAACATACAAATTTCTGGCGGATAGTTTTAAGACTCAAAGAAGGCTAAATACCAAATTTCCGATATTTCGGTAAAACCCTCAAAATACCGAAAATCAAGACGTACGCTTCTATGTGGGATATAGGAACCCGCGGACCTATACTGATAATTCTCTTCTGGAATATTTTATAACCCCATGGAAGAATAAAAACAAATTTCAGTCCTTCGATGAGATATTGAGGTCACAACCTACAGAATTACGAAATTCGGGAGGTACCGTTCTATGGGGGCTATATCGAAACGTGGGCCTATACCGACTAATTTCAGTCAGAAAGACTAGGTACCAAATTTCAGCCATTTCGGTGTGATACTGAGACTAAAACCTACAAAATACCGAAAAGCGGGTGGTGCCGTTCTATGGGGGCTATACTAAGGCGTAGACCTATACCGACAAATTTCATATGGAACATTTAGTACCCCAAGTGAAGGCCAATTACCAAATTTCAGCCATTTCTGAGGAATATTGAGGGCACAACCTTCAAAGCACCGAAAATAGGAATGTATATTCTATGGGGTCTATATGAAAGCGTGGACCTATACCGACAAATTTCATATGGAACATTAAGTACCCCAAATGAAGACCAAACACCAAATTTCTGTCATTTCTGTTTGATAATGAGGCTAAAACCTTCAAAATACCGAACATCGGGAAGTACCGTTATATTGGGGCTATATGAAACGTGGATTATACCTATAGGTGGCGTGTTTAATACCCCTAACGAAGAATTAATACACAATTTCGGCCATTTCGGTGGGATATTGAAGCCACAGTCTTCAAAATACCGTGAATCGAGAGGTACCGTTCTATAGGGGTTATATGCAGGCTTGGGCCTATGCCGACAAATTGCAGGCGGAAAGTTTTATTCTCCTAACAAAGACTAAATGCCAATTTTGAAAATACCGAATATCGGGAGGTACCATTATATGTGGGCTATATCAAAACGTGGACAGATATAGCCCGGTTTCAATACTAAACATCCTAGGAGTAATAGAATGTTCCATGCCAAACTACAAAGCTCTATCTTTAAAATTGCAAGCTGTAACTTGATTTCAAAAGCAGACAGACGGACATGGTTATATCGACTAAGAATTTTGCCCTGATCAAGAATGGCCGCCGCCACAGTTTATTGTCATTTGAGTCCTTTTTATGTCATTTTCCATCACTTTTGCCAAAACTTCCGGCAATATGTCCTCGCATTCTTGACGGATATTGTCTTTAAGAGCTGAAAGAGGCTGAGGCTTTGACATAAACCCGCGACTTCAAAAAGCCCCACAAAAAGTTGTCTTGAGCGGTCAAATCAGACGATCTTACTGGCTAGTGCAAATCGCCAAAACGGGAGATTAGGCGCCCAGGAAATGCATCCTTCAACATATCGGTTGTGGCAACATATCGTGTGTCTCGTTGCACCGTCCTGTTGGAACCACATGTTTTCCAATCCCAATTCATCAAGTTGCGGCAAAAAGAACTCGTTGATCATTGCTCTGTAGCGCTCACCATTCACAGTAACCGTTTGCCCCGCGACGTCTTCGTCGCAGTGTTTCACCAGTAGGCGTTGGACGGTCAGGAAATCTGCGACGAAATTCACGTTGTGCCAAAGTCACCGACCGATTATTGGTCAATTAAATAGTCACCTGGAGCAGTGTAGCGTAACATTGTTTATTAACGTGTATTTCGAGTGTGTTTACTACACAAATGTCAAAACAGAACTGACATTAGGGGCCAATCGCAAAATTGATAGAATTTTCTGATAGGAGGATTACTTTTGCGCCACCATACTTTATAGGGTCTACGATGGATATTTCGATGTGTTACAAACGGAATGACAATTTTAATTATACCCTCCATATTATGGTAGAGGGTATAAAAATTATCCTAAAATGGTGGATAAAATATTCCGCTATGGTGGATAATGTTATCCACAGTGGCGTGTCCAATTATCCACTGTGGTTGATAAATTTATCCACTGTGCTGAATTAAATTATCCCTTGTGATAGAATGAATTATTCTCGATGGTGGACTAAATTATTGCCAATGGTGGATACAAATATCCACATATTCCCACGGCGGGTTCTTCGATATCAGATTGACCCGGAACAACACAACACCCATGCACCGATCAGCTGCTGCCACCGCAGGGTACACATGTTTGTCGTAGAATCGTTTTTTCTGCGTTGAGAGCGGCATCTCCCGGAATACCTGCTCCATATTATTTTGGTCCGTGCAGCGCACACTGGTCGAAACCACTGATCTAGCGGCGCAAAAGTCAAAACATCGAACTATAAAATTGCGAAATATTTTCCATTGTATCGATTACAGACACTTCGCAGACAAAGATTTTGTTTTTTAATTTTTGTTGTTGTAAATATTCACTCAGTTATTCACTATCAAATGCAAGAGTTTTTGTTGCATCAGATTTTAAAAAATTGTTGCAAAAAAATTAACTTCATATTTGTTTAAATGTTAAATGCATTCGTAATGAAACTGGACAAGATTTATATTCAATTAATAGCAGAGGGTGAGATTTAAATTATAAAAATTAGTTTGGGGTCTGGAGGTACTTAGTTATATAGCAATAAATTTTCAAAAAATTAAATTTTTTTGTGTTTTTATGGGTTGTACGCGCTTGTTCCATAGAGTGCATCTTGTAAACTTAGCCGAACTTAGGTTCGATTATTTTTTGGGGAAAGAAATTGGACTCTCTCGATACGGAATAACCGCATTTTGGCTGCAAATATTTGCAAATCTTTTGATGGCTGTACTTTAAAAAAAGGGATTTTGCATGAAATTCATACAAATTTAGCAGTGCATTTGTATGGGAGCTAAATCAAAATATGGACCTATCTTGAGAAATGTTTGCAAGGAGTATTTCTACCCCCGGAGACACTATAATACCATATTATAGCTAAATATGTCATTAAATATGGGATAACAAGTAAAAATTCAACGAATCGGGGGTACCATAAAAGGGGCTACATCGAAACATAAATCCGTGTTGAAAATGTTTTGTAAGAAGATTTTATACGCAGTGAGAACACGGAATGCGAAATTACAGCCAAGTTGGTTTAAAAATGTGGTCATGATATTCAAAATACCTTAAATTGGGACGTACGGTTACATGGGGGCTCTATCAAAACGTGCACCTATGTCCATAATTTTTGGTGAAATTATTTTTTGACCACTAGGAACCCTAAGTACCAAATAACAGGTAATTTGCTACGAAATTGTGGCTTAAATCCTCAAAATACCGAAAATCTTAAGGTACCGTTTAATGGGGGCTATACTAAAACATCAGCCGATATTGTTCATATTTGGCCCATTATTACCCACAGGTACAAGCTGAGTTTGTGCCAAATTTCTGTGACGTATCTCAATACGTTTGCAAGTTATTAATTTCGCGCCGCTAGATCAGTGCTTTCGACCACCGTGCAGCGCAGAGAAAAACACAGTGCAAATTTGAATGTGCCCAGTTTGTCACATGTGTTTGTCGTGGGTGACACCGTGGTGCAATGCACGTAGAAGGTGGTGGGTTCGATTCCCCGGCCAGGCAACATCAAAATTTTCAACGGTGGCAAAATACCCCTCAGTAATGTTTGCGACATTTCCTGAGTATTTCAGCCATGTAAAACTTCTCTATAAAGTGGTGTCGTAAGACACGCTGTTCGGACTCGGCGATAAACAGTAGGTCCCATATCATTGAGCTAATATGAATCGGGGTGCACTCATTGATATGAGAGAAGTCTCCCCTGTCCCGACTGGGATGTTTGTGGAACAATTATATATTACAGTTTGTCACATCCTCATCCACGGCACTGTGAGAGGAAATAGATGCCGGGAGTTTGTGCATTTCCAAGGTTGTTATAGACGTGTCCATGCAGCCACATACGCAGCACTTAACACCAGCGCGTTGTTGTTCCAATCTCTGAAAATTCATTCTTTTTGCAATTTAATTGCAATAGACACCGAGGTAAGATCGAGAAAATGGTGGAATTAATGTGTTGTGATGATTATAACGGACGGCAGTGCGATCCTTATACCGTATGTTGTAACAATCACAGCTCTGTAAGCTGCAGTTGTGAAGATGAGGAACTAGCTTTCCTATTGAACCAGTCTGTTTAATACATACCAATCTCGCTTGGGCCTCGCTCTAATGATCCGTGCATGGAATGTATTGGGGTAACAGTCAGGTGTGTTACAGCCGAGGTAGAGGTGCTGAATGTATACATCCCGCCGATAATCTCTGAAAATTCATCCTTTTTGCAATTTAATTGCAATGGACATCGAGGTAAGGTCGAAAAAATAGTGGAATTCTTGAGTTGTGATGGTTATAACGTACGAAAGTGCGATCCTTCTTCCGTACGTGGTAACCATCACAGCTATGTAAGCTGCAGTTGTTAAGATGAGGAATTAGCTTTCCCATTGAACCAGCCTGTTTAATACATAGCAATCTCGCTAAGCCTGGCTCTAATGACCTGTACATGAAATGTATGGGGGTAGCAGTCAGGTGTTTCACAGCCGAGGTAGAGTTGCTGAATGTATACATCCCGCAATATATAGCTGTACTCCAAGTTATAGGTCCAATACTAACCCGCTTTTGGAAGGTCATAACCGTATAGTCTTGGGGGACTTTAATGCTCATAATACATTTTGGCATTCGGCCCTCGGAAACGACCAGAGGGGTATAGTGCTGGCTGAGCTGATTGATAGCTCTGCGTTTTGCACGGTCAATGAGGACGCGAATTAGCGAATTAACCGAATTATCGGAGATTGTCACAGACAAAACCATCGTGTCATCTGATCTGACAAATGACGCCACCTGGCAACCCGTCGTTTCTCTTGGATCAGACCATTCCCCTAAAATTGTATTTATCAACAGGTCGCCCGATTTCATCATCTTTTATTGCCGCTGAGCAGATTGATGAACGTGGGTTTTAATAAAAATATTTTTTGAAGGACGTGGATTTCAATAAAATTATTTTTTGGGGGACGTGGGTTTTTATAAAAATATTTTTTGAAGGACGTCGCTTTTAATAAAACTATTTTTTGAAGGACGCGGATTTTAATGAAAATATTTTTTGAAGGACGCGGATATTAATAAAAATATTTTTTGAAGGACATAGATATTAATAAAAATATCTTTAGAAGGACGTGGATTTTAATAAAATTATTTTTTTAAGGTCCTGGATTTAAAAAATTATTTTTTGAAGGTCCTGGATTTTAATAAAAATAATTTTTTAAGGTCCTGGATTTTAATAAAAATATTTTTGAAGGTCCTGGATTTTAATAAAAATATTTTTGAAGGTCCTGGATTTTAATAAAAATATTTTTTGAAGTACGTGGATTTTAATGAGAATATTTTTTGAAGGATTTTTTTGAAGGACATTGATTTCAATAAAATTATTTTTTGAAGGACGTAAATTTTAGTAAAAATGTTTTTGAAGGACGTGGATTTTAATAAAAATATTTTTTGAAGGACGTGGATTTTAAGAAAAATATTTTTAGAAGGACGTGGATTTTAAGAAAAATATTTTTAGAAGGACGTGGATTTTAAGAAAAATATTTTTAGAAGGACGTGGATTTTAAGACAAATATTTTTAGAAGGACGTGGTTTTTAATAATTTTTTTTTTGAAGTACGCGGATTTTAATAAAAATATTTTTTGAAGGACGTGGATTTTAATAGAAATTATTTTTGAAGGACGCTGATTTTAATGAAAATGTTTTTTGAAGGACGTGGATTTTAAGAAAAATATTTTTAGAAGGATGTGGCTTTTAATAATTTTTTTTTGAAGTTCGCGGATTTTAATAAAAAATTTTTTTGAAGTACTCGGATTTTAATGAAAATATTTTTTGAAGGACGTGGATTTTAAGAAAAATATTTTTAGAAGGACGTGGCTTTTAATAAATTTTTTTTGAAGTTCGCGGATTTTAATAAAAATATTTTTTGAAGGACGTGGATTTTAATAAAAATATTTTTTTGGAGGACGTGGATTTTAATAAAAATATTTTTCCAAAGGTCGTGGATTTCAATAAAAATATTTTTCCGAAGGACCTGGATTTCAATAAAATTATTTTTAGAAGGACGTGCATTTTAATAAAAAAAAAAATTAACGGAGAGTCTGACAAATCGCCTGGCAACCCGTCGTTTTTCTTAAGTCACACCATCCCCCCATATTTGTTACCATATGTATACCGCCCGATTTCATCACCTCTGAATGCCGCACTTTCATCAATCATGGGAAAGCTAATTGGCCTAGTTTCAAAGAGTTCACTAATCACCGCTTCAGAGATCTGCTGAACATTTCTGATGTTCGGGAAGCAAAAATTATGTTCCGAGACATCATCACTGCTTCAGCCGCTCGCCAAATAACTGCTGCTGGAATACCTGAAGTTAGACTTAACTTCTCAGCAGAGGCGACGGGACTAGCAAATGGGAGTGATGAGGTTCATCGTGCCAATCCCAGTGGCCATAGAGTCAGGTAATTGACACTGGAAATTAACAGGTTGGTCGGTGAGCATAAGCGGAGCAAGTGGTTTAATAATCTGAAGAGGTGCAACATTGGAGCCGGAATAACTGAATTGTGGGCAACGGTTAAGTCACTCTCGTACCCTGGAATGAAGGAAGATAGGACGTCAGTCACGTAAGGCGACGTTACGCTGTCTTATCCGAAGAGGTGTGCAAGTTATTTCTATCTACAGTTTGTCGAATATCCCGGGAGTGTAGGGAAGAGTACTACGTCGGATCATATCCCTTCGGGTCTAGGATGAACCGCCACAATATGCAATGGATGATGTTGCGAATGTCATCAGGAACCCTAAATCGTCCAAAACGTTGGGCCCTGATCGAATCTCCACTGTAATGCTGAAACAACTGCATGTTCCGGGTATCTCACTAAAATTCTCAACCTGTCACAAGTCAGCCACATCATTCCCGAAGTGTGGAAAATGGGTGGGGTGGTTCCGCTACTGAAGCCAGGAAATGTTGCCAGCAATGGCGAATCGTACAGAGCGATTTCGTTTTTTTTTTCGCCCGTAGTAAAGACGCTTGAGGCTTTAGTCCTTCTCAGCGTCAGAAAAAAACTATTCAGTTGCCAATCATCAGCATGGGTTCCAGACGCAGCTCAGCACGACATCTCCACATATATTAGACGAAGTCTCAACCAGAGCAAGCCCTTGGCGGCGCTTAACTTATCTAAAGCCTTTGATACTGTTGAGTCCTCCACGATGTTTGAGAACATCGAACAGACTACCTTCCGCCCAAGTGTGAAACGTTGGATAATCAATTGTATGTTCGGACGCCATTCGCACATGGCATTCAGGAACAGTAAGTCCAAGCCCCGTAGAGTGGAACAGAGATTTTCCCAAGGTGGCGTGATATCTCCGGAACTGTTTAACCTTTATGTCTCCTGCATTCCACCCCCTACAGACGGGATGTAGATCGTAACGTATGCGGTAGTTTAGGTACCTTCCCGGATATCATTTGTGAAAGCCTGAACTACTATTTAACTAATATTTTCTCCTTTTTCACGCAAGGAATATGCAAATATCCACCACTAAATCTACGGCCACTATGTTCACCACATGGACCTAACCCAAGATTCTAGGGGCCATATTCGACAGCTTTTTCATGTCGTCCTCGCATGTTACAGCTATCTACGACCAGCTGAGTTGTAGCAACAAGGTCCTCCAGTCATTAGCCGTCCGCACTTGGGGTGCAGATAAAGAATCCTTGCTGACCACATATAAAGCGATAGCACATATAAAGCGGACAGTTTGGTCCGCGAATATAAGTGCAACGATGGGAAAATATTTAAGAATGTTAGAATGCCGACCTAAGAACTGAAAAAGGGTGCCTCTTCCTGTCCTCAGTGGACCATTTACATGATTAGACAAGGAATCTACCAGTATAGCAATGCAATGGTAGTTTTCGTTGCGTTACTTGCTCGTGAGAGCCATCCTAAATGTCATATGGTGGATAGTACGCCCCACCGAGGCATGTCAGGAGGGATCTCTTTGATCTAGAAAGAGAGATCCAACGTTACAAGAGAGAACCCCAAGATCAAAAGCTTGTCAAGCAGGTATAAGTAGTATTCACATGGATACACTCGTAGATGCCGTTTGAGTGTGGTCCTGGAAGAACAACCTCCACCCACCACAGCTCAGGAGGGTCAGCTGCCAAGACAAAATTATTCTCTGTATTTGATGAAATTATCAAACTTGATTTGTGATGTATAAAAATATCCCCTACGGCGGATAGAATTATTCAATGGCTTAATTAACCCATGTCTACCAAAGTGCAAGTAGCTGAAATTCCTGAAAACCTTATCGACATTTGTGAATGAGGTTATCCACTGTGGTGGTAAAAAAATAAGTCCATTCTTTGTTTGTTTAAAAACACTGTAGCTAAAGGGCCAATGAAAGCGAACTTATGATGGTGTTGCCATATTTTATATTTCCCTCCCAGTTGGAGTCACGCGGGAGAGAAACAGAAGTAGCGGAAAAACTTGCACTTGTACCTCGTTAACTTGGCCTATCTGAGAAGAGTTTTTAGTGGCATAAACGGCAAACTGTTACATTAATTTATGTTCACATTATTATAATGTTGGCTTTTGTTTGTGTGGGTGTGGTGTGTGGGGAGGTGTGTGTGTTTATGGTTGCGTGCTGCACTCTGAACAGCACCCGACCGAGCAAGGATGTTATGACATTTTATTCATTTTCATTTGTGCAACTTTTATGCAATGTAGTCATAAAATGTCTTTTCTACTTCATTTACTTCACCCACAAACCCTGGGACAGTGGTGGTGGTCGGGAAAGACCGCAGAAAGGCAGTAAAAAATGCATGTTTCTAGTAGACATTTTAACTCAAACCTCCAGGGTAGTTATGAATACTACGCGCGTTCTCTTGTAACAGTTTAGCCAAACACAATATTAAAGTGTGGGCATTAAATGAACCTGGGGGTGGAAAGAACAGGATGCCCTGGCAGTTTCCGCAACTCCTTTTGCAAAGCCAGAGTGTTGCAACAAAAAGTGCTGTCGTTGACATTTTTCTACTTTATTTGTGGCAATGAATAATAATGAATAATATTTTTACGCTTTCTTGTTGTTGTTGGTGAGGCAACAAAAGCACCAGCAACAACAACCATCCTCAGCAACAGTAGCATGAGCAACATCATCATAATAATGATCAGCATTATTATCATCATTGCTATTGTTATTATCGTCCTCGCTACTACTTCCCTGCAAAGTATTGCAATTTTCATAAAATTTACGTTTTTCTTTCATCGTTTTCGTTGCTTATTTTTTTCCTTGCGCTTTTAGATTTTCTTAGGAAAATTATGAGATTGTAAAAATTGATTAAAATTTATGAATTATTGGTTTACAACAGAAAGCTATTATGGAGAAAGTTATTGAAAATAGGGGTGGTAGGAATTGGCTGATGGCAGGGTTGGGTAGGGGAACAATAGGTTAAGGAGTTATGACAAAAAGCGAGGAATTAATATAAAGGTATTCTATATATAGAAGACCTCATAAAGGTCTTATATTACTAGAATACCCAATGAAAGTCTTCTATCTATAGAAGACCTCATAAAGGTCTTCTAACTGTAGAAGTTCTCATAAAGGACATCTATCCACAGAAGACCTTGCAAAGGTCTTTTAGCTATAAAAGACCTCATAAAGGTCTTCCATCTATAGAAGACCTCAGAAAGGCCTTTTATCTATAGACGACCTCATAATTTATTGGTCTATGGATCCTTAAAAAAATATTCTTTAAAAATCCACGGTTTTTGTTGAATGGGTCCTTGAAAAAATATTCTTTAAAAATCCACGGTTTTTGTTGAATGGGTCCTTGAAAAAATATTCTTTAAAAATCCACGGTTTTTGTTGAATGGGTCCTTGAAAAAATATTCTTTAAAAATCCACGTTTATTGTTGAATGGGTCCTTGAAAAAATATTCTTTAAAAATCCACGTTTATTTCTAAATGGGTCCTTGAAAAAATATTCTTTAAAAATCCACGTTTATTGCTAAATGGGTCCTTGAACAAATATTCTTAAAAATTCAAGTTTATTGCTAAATGGGTCCTTGAAAAAATGTTCTTTAAAAATCCACGTTTATTGTTAAATGGGTCCTTGAAAAAATATTCTTTAAAAATCCACGTTTATTGTTAAATGGGTCCTTGAAAAAATATTCTTTAAAAATCCACGTTTATTGTTAAATGGGTCCTTGAAAAAATATTCTTTAAAAATCCACGTTTATTGTTAAATGGGTCCTTGAAAAAATATTCTTTAAAAATCCACGTTTATTGTTAAATGGGTCCTTGAAAAAATATTCTTTAAAAATCCACGTTTATTGTTAAATGGGTCCTTGAAAAAATATTCTTTAAAAATCAACGTTTATTGTTAAATGGGTCCTTGAAAAAATATTCTTTAAAAATCCACGTTTATTGTTAAATGGGTCCTTGAAAAAATATTCTTTAAAAATCCACGTTTATTGTTAAATGGGTCCATGAAAAAATATTCTTTAAAAAATCCACGTTTATTGTTAAATGGGTCCTTGAAAAAATATTCATTAAAAATCCACGTTTATTGTTAAATGGGTCCTTGAAAAAATATTCTTTAAAAATCCAGATTTATTGTTAAATGGGTCCTTGAAAAAATATTCTTTAAAAATCCAAGTTTATTGTTAAATGGGTCCTTGAAAAAATATTCTTTAAAAATCCACGTTTATTGTTAAATGGGTCCTTGCAAAAATATTCTTTAAAAATCCACGTTTATTGTTAAATGGGTCCATGAAAAAATATTCTTTAAAAATCCACGTTTATTGTTAAATGGGTCCTTGAAAAAATATTCATTAAAAATCCACGTTTATTGTTAAATGGGTCCTTGAAAAAATATTCTTTAAAAATCCAAGTTTATTGTTAAATGGGTCCTTGAAAAAATATTCTTTAAAAATCCAGATTTATTGTTAAATGGGTCCTTGAAAAAATATTCTTTAAAAATCCAAGTTTATTGTTAAATGGGTCCTTGAAAAAATATTCTTTAAAAATCCACGTTTATTGTTAAATGGGTCCTTGAAAAAATGTTCTTTAAAAATCCACGTTTATTGTTAAATGGGTCCTTGAAAAAATATTCTTTAAAAATCCACGTTTATTGTTAAATGGGTCCTTGAAAAAATATTCTTTAAAAATCCACGTTTATTGTTAAATGGGTCCTTGAAAAAATATTCCTTAAAAATCCACGTTTATTGTTAAATGGGTCCTTGAAAAAATATTCTTTAAAAATCCACGTTTATTGTTAAATGGGTCCTTGAAAAAATATTCTTTAAAAATCCACGTTTATTGTTAAATGGGTCCTTGAAAAAATATTCTTTAAAAATCCACGTTTATTGTTAAATGGGTCCTTGAAAAAATATTCTTTAAAAATCCACGTTTATTTTTAAATGGGTCCTTGAAAAAATATTTTTTAAAAATCCACGTTTATTGTTAAATGGGTCCTTGAAAAAAAAATCTTTAAAAATCCACGTTTATTGTTAAATGGGTCCTTGAAAAAATATTTTTTAAAAATCCAGGTTTATTGTTAAATGGGTCCTTGAAAAAATATTCTTTAAAATCCACGTTTATTGTTAAATGGGTCCTTGAAAAAATATTCTTTAAAAATCCACGTTTATTTTTAAATGGGTCCTTGAAAAAATATTCTTTAAAAATCCACGTTTATTGTTAAATGGGTCCTTGAAAAAAAATTCTTTAAAAATCCACGTTTATTGTTAAATGGGTCCTTGAAAAAATATTTTTTAAAAATCCACGTTTATAGTTAAATGGGTCCTTGAAAAAAAATTCTTTAAAAATCCACGTTTATTGTTAAATGGGTCCTTGAAAAAATATTTTTTAAAAATCCACGTTTATTGTTAAATGGGTCCTTGAAAAAATATTCTTTAAAAATCCACGTTTATTGTTAAATGGGTCCTTGAAAAAATATTCTTTAAAAATCCACGTTTATTGTTAAATGGGTCCTTGAAAAAATATTCTTTAAAAATCCACGTTTATTGTTAAATGGGTCCTTGAAAAAATATTCTTTAAAAATCCACGTTTATTGTTAAATGGGTCCTTGAAAAAATATTCTTTAAAAATCCACGTTTATTGTTAAATGGGTCCTTGAAAAAAAATTCTTTAAAAATCCACGTTTATTGTTAAATGGGTCCTTGAAAAAATATTTTTTAAAAATCCAGGTTTATTGTTAAATGGGTCCTTGAAAAAAAATTCTTTAAAAATCCACGTTTATTGTTAAATGGGTCCTTGAAAAAATATTCTTTAAAAATCCACGTTTATTGTTAAATGGGTCCTTGAAAAAATATTCTTTACAAATCCACGTTTATTGTTAAATGGGTCCTTGAAAAAATATTCTTTAAAAAATCCACGTTTATTGTTAAATTGGTCCTTGAAAAAATATTCTTTAAAAATCCACGTTTATTGTTAAATGGGTCCTTGAAAAAATATTCTTTAAAAATCCACGTTTATTGTTGTAGGGGTCCTTGAAAAAATATTCTTTAAAAATCCACGTTTATTGTTAAATGGGTCCTTGAAAAAATATTCTTTAAAAAAAATCCACGTTTATTGTTAAATGGGTCCTTGAAAAAATGTTCTTTAAAAATCCACGTTTATTGTTAAATGGGTCCTTGAAAAAATGTTCTTTAAAAATCCACGTTTATTGTTAAATGGGTCCTTGAAAAAATATTCTTTAAAAATCCACGTTTATTGTTAAATGGGTCCTTGAAAAAATATTCTTTAAAAATCCACGTTTATTGTTAAATGGGTCCTTGAAAAAATATTCTTTAAAAATCCACGTTTATTGTTAAATGGGTCCTTGAAAAAATATTCTTTAAAAATCCACGTTTATTGTTAAATGGGTCCTTGAAAAAAAATTCTTTAAAAATCCACATTTATTGTTAAATGGGTCCTTGAAAAAATATTCGTTAAAAATCCACGTTTATTGTTGTATGGTCCTTGAAAAAAATATTCTTTAAAAATCCACGTGTTTTGGTCCTTGAAAAAAATATTCTTTAAAAATCCACGTTTATTGTTGTATTGGTCCTTGAAAAAATATTCTTTAAAAATCCACGTTTATTGTTGTATGGGTCCTTGAAAAAATATTTATTTAAAAGAGGACCTTTATGTGGTTTTCTATCTATAGAAGTCCGCAGAAAGGTCTTTTATCTTTAGAAGACCTCATAAAGGGTTTCTATCTACAGAAGACCACATAAATGCCTTCTACCCATGGACGATCTCATAAAGGCCTTCTGTCTATAGGTTTTCAGAGACTATCTCATCTTCCTCAACTTGCTGTTACCATAATCACTACTTTGCTTACCCCTAATAAAGTTTTGCTTAACTTTATCCTAAGACTTCCTAGAATATTTTCAGGCTCCATTTCGCAAAGTTATTGATAACTTTTCCCTTTATGGAAAACTCCCACCCGCTCCAATCCTCGCTCAAATTGTTTACAACACACAAATTGCTTTTAATTGTCAAGTGTTTACGAGACAATTGTTGACAATTGTTTGTATTTAATTTGAACCATTGATTATTCATAAAGCGTTGTCGTTGTTGTTGTTGTTGCTGCTGCTTTTCAACTACTCCTCTTAGCAACAACTTCACAACCAGTCAAATTATTATTGCTTTGGAAAAATTTTGTGTAGAAATATTCTAAGAATTGCACTCTCAATGTCGTAACGATGAAGTGATGACAATTCAATTGATGATGATGACAACAACAATGATATCAACAACATCATCATCGATATCATCATTATAAGCATTATTATCATTATAGTCAGAGCATCTCTTATTCACATTCACATGGCGGCACATCGTTAGCACGTGCTCCTACATATACAGTCGTCTCTGGTTGATACTTCGGCTGTCATGGTTTGTCATTCGTTTGAACTCTATGTAGCAGAATTCTGTTATTGACTTTTGTAAATTTTGTATAAAATGTTACGAAATTGATACGTTTAATCGTATTAAAAATCCCAAAAATTGAAATTAGAAAATAAACACTTAGAAATGTGTCCCCGCACACTTGGTTTCGTCACCGTCAGCCGGCTGTCACTCAGTTAGACAGTCAGTGTACGTCCACACATCTAGTATTTGACAACAATTTTATTGCTGCAAACACAATTGACAATAGATTTAATATTTGTCTTATATTATGTGATTTTTGATTAACCCATGAGGGGCTATAAGGGTCTTTGAAAACACCAATGAATATTTTTTCAAGGACCCATACAACATAAACCTGGATTTTTAAAGAATCTTTTTTTCAAGGACCCATACAAAAATAAACGTGGATTTTTAAAGAATTTTTTTCAAGGACATGTACAACAGTAAACGTGGATTTTTCAAAAATATCTTTTCAAGAAACCATACAACAGTAAACGTGAATTTTTTAAGAATATTTTTTCAAGGATCCGTACCACAATAAATTAGAATTTTTTAAGAATATTTTTTCAAGGATCCATACAACAATAAATGAGAATTTTTTAGGAATATTTTTTTAAGGATCCATACAATAATAAACGTCGATTTTTAAAGAATATTTTTCATGGACCCATACAACAATAAACGTGGATTTTTAAAGAATATTTTTTCAAGGACCCATAGACCATGAAACGTGGATTTTTAAACAATATTTTTTCAAGGACCCATAGACCATGAAACGTGAATTTTTAAAGAATATTTTTTCAAGGACCCATAGACCATGAAATGTGGATTTTTAAAGAATTTTTTTTCAAGGACCCATACAACAATAAACGTGGATTTTTAAAGAATATTTTTTCAAGGACCCATACAACAATAAACGTGGATTTTTAACGAATATTTTTTCAAGGACCCATACAACAATAAACGTGGATTTTTAAAGAATATTTTTTCAAGGACCCATAAAGCAATAAACGTGGATTTTTAAAGAATATTTTTTCAAGGGCCCATAAAGCAATAAACGTGGATTTTTAAAGAATGTTTTTTCAAGGACCAACACAACAATTAACGAAGATTTTTAAAGAATATTTTTTCAAGGACCCATACAACAATAAACGTGGATTTTTAAAGAATATTTTTTCAAGGACCCATACAACAATAAACGTGGATTTTTAAAGAATATTTTTTCTAAGACCCATACAACAATAAACGTGGATTTTTAAAGAATATTTTTTCAAGGACCCATACAACAATAAACGTGGATTTTTAAAGAATATTTTTTCAAGGACCCATACAACAATAAACGTGGATTTTTAAAGAATATTTTTTCAAGGACCCATACAACAATAAACGTGGATTTTTAAAGAATATTTTTTCAAGGACCCATACAACAATATACGTGGATTTTTAAAGAATATTTTTTCAAGGACCCATACAACAATAAACGTGGATTTTTAAAGAATATTTTTTCAAGGACCCATACAACAATAAACGTGGATTTTTAAAGAATATTTTTTCAAGGACCCATACAACAATAAACGTGGATTTTTAAAGAATATTTTTTCAAGGACCCATACAACAATAAACGTGGGTTTTTAAAGAATATTTTTTCAAGGACCCATACAACAATAAACGTGGATTTTTAAAGAATATTTTTTCAAGGACCCATACAACAACAAACGTGGATTTTTAAAGAATATTTTTTCAAGTACCCACAGACCAATAAACGTGGATTTTTAAAGAATATTTTTTCAAGTACCCACAGACCAATAAACGTGGATTTTTAAAGAATGTTTTTTCAAGTACCCACCGACCAATAAACGTGGATTTTTAAAGAATATTTTTTCAAGTACCCACAGACCAATAAACGTGGATTTTTAAAAAATATTTTTTCAAGTACCCACAGACCAATAAACGTGGATTTTTAAAGAATATTTTTTCAAGTACCCACAGACCAATAAACGTGGATTTTTAAAGAATATTTTTTCATGTACCCACAGACCAATAAACGTGGATTTTTAAAGAATATTTTTTCAAGTACCCACAGACCAATAAACGTGGATTTTTAAAGAATATTTTTTCAAGTACCCACAGACCAATAAACGTGGATTTTTAAAGAATATTTTTTCAAGTACCCACAGACCAATAAACGTGGATTTTTAAAAAATATTTTTTCAAGTACCCACAGACCAATAAACGTGGATTTTTAAAGAATATTGTTTTCAAGTACCCACAGACCAATAAACGTGGATTTTTAAAGAAAATTTTTTCAAGTACCCACAGACCAATAAACGTGGATTTTTAAAGAATATTTTTTCAAGTACCCACAGACCAATAAACGTGGATTTTTAAAGAATATTTTTTCAAGTACCCACATACCAATAAACGTGGATTTTTAAAGAATATTTTTTCAAGTACCCACAGACCAATAAACGTGGATTTTTAAAGAATATTTTTTCAAGTACCCACAGACCAATAAACGTGGATTTTTAAAGAATATTTTTTCAAGTACCCACAGACCAATAAACGTGGATTTTTAAAGAATATTTTTTCAAGTACCCACAGACCAATAAACGTGGATTTTTAAAGAATATTTTTTCAAGTACCCACAGACCAATAAACGTGGATTTTTAAAGAATATTTTTTCAAGTACCCACAGACCTATAAACGTGGATTTTTAAAGAATATTTTTTCAAGTACCCACAGACCAATAAACGTGGATTTTTAAAGAATATTTTTTCAAGTACCCACAGACCTATAAACGTGGATTTTTAAAGAATATTTTTTCAAGTACCCACAGACCAATAAACGTGGATTTTTAAAGAATATTTTTTCAAGTACCCACAGACCAATAAACGTGGATTTTTAAAGAATATTTTTTCAAGTACCCACAGACCAATAAACGTGGATTTTTAAAGAATATTTTTTCAAGTACCCACAGACCAATAAACGTGGATTTTTAAAGAATATTTTTTCAAGTACCCACAGACCAATAAACGTGGATTTTTAAAGAATATTTTTTCAAGTACCCACAGACCTATAAACGTGGATTTTTAAAGAATATTTTTTCAAGTACCCACAGACCAATAAACGTGGATTTTTAAAGAATATTTTTTCAAGTACCCACAGACCTATAAACGTGGATTTTTAAAGAATATTTTTTCAAGTACCCACAGACCAATAAACGTGGATTTTTAAAGAATATTTTTTCAAGTACCCACAGACCAATAAACGTGGATTTTTAAAGAATATTTTTTCAAGTACCCACAGACCAATAAACGTGGATTTTTAAAGAATATTTTTTCAAGTACCCACAGACCTATAAACGTGGATTTTTAAAGAATATTTTTTCAAGTACCCACAGACCAATAAACGTGGATTTTTAAAGAATATTTTTTCAAGTACCCACAGACCAATAAACGTGGATTTTTAAAGAATATTTTTTCAAGTACCCACAGACCTATAAACGTGGATTTTTAAAGAATATTTTTTCAAGTACCCACAGACCAATAAACGTGGATTTTTAAAGAATATTTTTTCAAGTACCCACAGACCTATAAACGTGGATTTTTAAAGAATATTTTTTCAAGTACCCACAGACCAATAAACGTGGATTTTTAAAGAATATTTTTTCAAGTACCCACAGACCAATAAACGTGGATTTTTAAAGAATATTTTTTCAAGTACCCACAGACCAATAAACGTGGATTTTTAAAGAATATTTTTTCAAGTACCCACAGACCAATAAACGTGGATTTTTAAAGAATATTTTTTCAAGTACCCACAGACCAATAAACGTGGATTTTTAAAGAATATTTTTTCAAGTACCCACAGACCAATAAACGTGGATTTTTAAAGAATATTTTTTCAAGTACCCACAGACCTATAAACGTGGATTTTTAAAGAATATTTTTTCAAGTACCCACAGACCAATAAACGTGGATTTTTAAAGAATATTTTTTCAAGTACCCACAGACCAATAAACGTGGATTTTTAAAGAATATTTTTTCAAGTACCCACAGACCAATAAACGTGGATTTTTAAAGAATATTTTTTCAAGTACCCACAGACCAATAAACGTGGATTTTTAAAGAATATTTTTTCAAGTACCCACAGACCAATAAACGTGGATTTTTAAAGAATATTTTTTCAAGTACCCACAGACCAATAAACGTGGATTTTTAAAGAATATTTTTTCAAGTACCCACAGACCAATAAACGTGGATTTTTAAAGAATATTTTTTCAAGTACCCACAGACCTATAAACGTGGATTTTTAAAGAATATTTTTTCAAGTACCCACAGACCAATAAACGTGGATTTTTAAAGAATATTTTTTCAAGTACCCACAGACCAATAAACGTGGATTTTTAAAGAATATTTCTTCAAGTACCCACAGACCAATAAACGTGGATTTTTAAAGAATATTTTTTCAAGTACCCACAGACCAATAAACGTGGATTTTTAAAGAATATTTTTTCAAGTACCCACAGACCAATAAACGTGGATTTTTAAAGAATATTTTTTCAAGTACCCACAGACCAATAAACGTGGATTTTTAAAGAATATTTTTTCAAGTACCCACAGACCTATAAACGTGGATTTTTAAAGAATATTTTTTCAAGTACCCACAGACCAATAAACGTGGATTTTTAAAGAATATTTTTTCAAGTACCCACAGACCAATAAACGTGGATTTTTAAAGAATATTTTTTCAAGTACCCACAGACCAATAAACGTGGATTTTTAAAGAATATTTTTTCAAGTACCCACAGACCAATAAACGTGGATTTTTAAAGAATATTTTTTCAAGTACCCACAGACCAATAAACGTGGATTTTTAAAGAATATTTTTTCAAGTACCCACAGACCAATAAACGTGGATTTTTAAAGAATATTTCTTCAAGTACCCACAGACCAATAAACGTGGATTTTTAAAGAATATTTTTTCAAGTACCCACAGACCAATAAACGTGGATTTTTAAAGAATATTTTTTCAAGTACCCACAGACCAATAAACGTGGATTTTTAAAGAATATTTTTTCAAGTACCCACAGACCAATAAACGTGGATTTTTAAAGAATATTTTTTCAAGTACCCACAGACCTATAAACGTGGATTTTTAAAGAATATTTTTTCAAGTACCCACAGACCAATAAACGTGGATTTTTAAAGAATATTTTTTCAAGTACCCACAGACCAATAAACGTGGATTTTTAAAGAATATTTTTTCAAGTACCCACAGACCAATAAACGTGGATTTTTAAAGAATATTTTTTCAAGTACCCACAGACCAATAAACGTGGATTTTTAAAGAATATTTTTTCAAGTACCCACAGACCAATAAACGTGGATTTTTAAAGAATATTTTTTCAAGTACCCACAGACCAATAAACGTGGATTTTTAAAGAATATTTTTTCAAGTACCCACAGACCAATAAACGTGGATTTTTAAAGAATATTTTTTCAAGTACCCACAGACCAATAAACGTGGATTTTTAAAGAATATTTCTTCAAGTACCCACAGACCAATAAACGTGGATTTTTAAAGAATATTTTTTCAAGTACCCACAGACCAATAAACGTGGATTTTTAAAGAATATTTTTTCAAGTACCCACAGACCAATAAACGTGGATTTTTAAAGAATATTTTTTCAAGTACCCACAGACCAATAAACGTGGATTTTTAAAGAATATTTTTTCAAGTACCCACAGACCAATAAACGTGGATTTTTAAAGAATATTTTTTCAAGTACCCACAGACCTATAAACGTGGATTTTTAAAGAATATTTTTTCAAGTACCCACAGACCAATAAACGTGGATTTTTAAAGAATATTTTTTCAAGTACCCACAGACCAATAAACGTGGATTTTTAAAGAATATTTTTTCAAGTACCCACAGACCAATAAACGTGGATTTTTAAAGAATATTTTTTCAAGTACCCACAGACCAATAAACGTGGATTTTTAAAGAATATTTTTTCAAGTACCCACAGACCAATAAACGTGGATTTTTAAAGAATATTTTTTCAAGTACCCACAGACCAATAAACGTGGATTTTTAAAGAATATTTCTTCAAGTACCCACAGACCAATAAACGTGGATTTTTAAAGAATATTTTTTCAAGTACCCACAGACCAATAAACGTGGATTTTTAAAGAATATTTTTTCAAGTACCCACAGACCAATAAACGTGGATTTTTAAAGAATATTTTTTCAAGTACCCACAGACCAATAAACGTGGATTTTTAAAGAATATTTTTTCAAGTACCCACAGACCTATAAACGTGGATTTTTAAAGAATATTTTTTCAAGTACCCACAGACCAATAAACGTGGATTTTTAAAGAATATTTTTTCAAGTACCCACAGACCAATAAACGTGGATTTTTAAAGAATATTTTTTCAAGTACCCACAGACCAATAAACGTGGATTTTTAAAGAATATTTTTTCAAGTACCCACAGACCAATAAACGTGGATTTTTAAAGAATATTTTTTCAAGTACCCACAGACCAATAAACGTGGATTTTTAAAGAATATTTTTTCAAGTACCCACAGACCAATAAACGTGGATTTTTAAAGAATATTTTTTCAAGTACCCACAGACCAATAAACGTGGATTTTTAAAGAATATTTTTTCAAGTACCCACAGACCAATAAACGTGGATTTTTAAAGAATATTTTTTCAAGTACCCACAGACCAATAAACGTGGATTTTTAAAGAATATTTTTTCAAGTACCCACAGACCAATAAACGTGGATTTTTAAAGAATATTTCTTCAAGTACCCACAGACCAATAAACGTGGATTTTTAAAGAATATTTTTTCAAGTACCCACAGACCAATAAACGTGGATTTTAAAGAATATTTTTTCAAGTACCCACAGACCAATAAACGTGGATTTTTAAAGAATATTTTTTCAAGTACCCACAGACCAATAAACGTGGATTTTTAAAGAATATTTTTTCAAGTACCCACAGACCTATAAACGTGGATTTTTAAAGAATATTTTTTCAAGTACCCACAGACCAATAAACGTGGATTTTTAAAGAATATTTTTTCAAGTACCCACAGACCAATAAACGTGGATTTTTAAAGAATATTTTTTCAAGTACCCACAGACCAATAAACGTGGATTTTTAAAGAATATTTTTTCAAGTACCCACAGACCAATAAACGTGGATTTTTAAAGAATATTTCTTCAAGTACCCACAGACCAATAAACGTGGCCTCTGTAGCGGTCTTCTATAGAATATAAGATTTCGGTAGTGGTCTTCTAGGGGTTATAGACCCTATAAGTGTTAATATTATCACATCCGTAATAATAGTGTTGGCCATCAGACATTAAATATGCCTAGACGGCATGTATTGGCTAAAAATTTCATAGCCTTGTCTACCTTCCTTCAAATAACCACCTTGTTTCATGGCCATTTTATCATGCCTTCTTCAACATTTGTTTATCAATTTGATGCTGATGTCTCTACTGTTGTTGCTGTTGTTGTGATTTAAGTCTATGCACATTTTTATTGAATTCATTTAGTTTTGTGCAACATTTCAAGTGTCTTGCCGATGAATTTCTTCTTCTACTCTATGTTGGACAGACTATTCAATCTGTAGTTTGAATGATGTGTTTATGATTTTGTATGTATGTGGGTGTGTTTGAATGAATGTGTGTGATAAGTGTCTAGTGTTTTAGTAAATTTGATAAGTGCTTTTTAAAACACTCAACACTCATTCATTCAAACATTCATTCATTCAGTCATAAGGCATTTTTGTTTGATTACCTATTCATTGCCACAACACAAGAGATTTTCATGAAAAATTTATGTGAATGGGAAATTTTATTGAGCTTTAAAAAGAGAATGGATGATGTATGAGGAAATCAAGATTCACAGGACAATTAGAAGGCAATAAGGGGAAAAGATGGGACACAAACAGCATGGAGATCAATTTGGGATTTACAATTGGGAGGAAATGGGAAAATAGAAGAGGTATATTTTTTTCAAAACTATAGATCAGAATTCAAAATTTCGGCTCGCAAACATTGTTCCTTGTTTGATTTTGGACTCCTTTCACCTGTTCAAGCAGAATTCAAAATTTCAGCCCGCCAGTACTGTTCCTTGTTTGTTTTTGGGCTCCTTTTCACTTGTTCAAGCAAGCATTTCAATAATCTCATTCCTTATTCCAACATTTAGACATTATCAATGACACCTCTTCAATTCGCACAATACTAAGGTTAATACATTGCCATCAATTCCCCAACTCATTTATTATCAATATCGACCATCGGTAACCGTATTTCATGTCTATTTAATGTCTTTTAAAGCTGTAACTTTTGTTGTTGTTGGTGCTATTATCTGATAATATTTATTTATTTGCTTCTATTTCTGCCTCTGTCGCCTTCTAACAAAATACAATTGAGGCTAATACTTTAATTTCAAGAGCTTTCATTTGAAGACAAGGTATGCCCGAAGAAGGAATATGGGCCACAATTGAATGGCCAGCTAGCTATCTATGTTTGCTTGTGAACACACACATAGAGCCAGGCAATCCTATGACTGGGGTATTTTGTTAATACTTTAAATAAACGAAACCACAAAAGTGGTTACTGACACCACACTGACCGCAAATCCTCTTTGAGGTGACCGGACCGGACCTGCCCTGCTGTACTTACATGAGATATGAATAGGTTGGTGGAAAATATTTTAATTTATGAAATGGACAATGGAAAAGGGTCATGTAAATATAATGGGATGGAGAGTTTTTCAGGAACAACAAGCACTAATTTTGTAAAAAAAATATATTTTTTCAATCAACATGGATTTTTAACAAATACTTTTTCAATAAACCTAGATTTCTTTAAAAATATTTTATCAATAAACGTGGATTTTTTTAAAAATATGTTTTTAATAAACGTGGACTTAAATATACGTTTACAAATAAACGTGGATTAAAAAAAAATTCTAATAATAAATTTGGTTTTTTTTAAAAAATATTTTTATCAAAAACTTTATAAAAAATATTTTTAACATAAACGTGGATTTTTTAAAAAAATATTTTTTTCAATAAACTTGGATTTTTTAAAAAATATTTGTAATAATCAAAAAATATTTGTAATAATCAAAAAATATTTGTAATAATCAAAAAATATTTGTAATAATCAACGAAGATTTTTAAATATTTTTATCAAAAACTTTATAAAAAATATTATTTCAATAAACTTGGATTTTTTAAAAAATATTTTTATCAAAAAACGTGGATTTTTTAAAAAAATATTTTTACCAAAAACGTGTACTTTATAAAAAAAATGTTTTTACCATAAAGTTGGTTTTTGTAAAAAAATTTTTTAACAAAAAAACGTGGATTTTTTTAAAAAATATTTTTACCAAAAAGGTGTACTTTATAAAAAAATGTTTATACCATAAACGTGGATATTTAAATAAAATTTTACCGTAAACGTGGATTTTTAAAAAATATTTTTACCAATAAACGTGGATTTTTAAAAAATATTTTTACCAATAAACGTGGATTTTTAAAAAATATTTTTACCAATAAACGTGGATTTGTAAAAAATATTTTTACCAATAAACGTGGATTTCCAAAAAAAAAAAAATATTTTTACCAATAATCGTGGATTTTTAAAAAATATTTTTACCAATAACGTGGATTTTCAAAAAAAAAAATATTTTTACCAATAAACGTGGATTTTTAAAAAAAAATATTTTTACCAATAAACGTGGATTTTTAAAAAATATTTTTACCAATAAACGTGGATTTTTAAAAAATATTTTTACCAATAAACGTTGATTTTTAAAAAATATTTTTACCAATAAACGTCGATTTTTAAAAATATTTTTACCAATAAACGTGGATTTTTAAAAATATTTTTACCAATAAACGTGGATTTTTTAAAAATATTTTTACCAATAAACGTGGATTTTTTAAAAAATAGTTTTACCAATAAACGTGGATTTTTTAAAAAATATTTTTACCAATAAACGTGGATTTTTTAAAAAATATGTTTACCAATAAACGTGGATTTTTTAAAAAATATTTTTACCATAAACGTGGATTTTTTAAAAAATATTTTTACCATAAACGTGGATTTTTTAAAAAATATTTTTACCATAAACGTGGATTTTTTAAAAAATATTTTTACCATAAACGTGGATTTTTTAAAAAATATTTTTACCATAAACGTGGATTTTTTAAAAAATATTTTTACCATAAACGTGGATTTTTTAAAAAATATTTTTACCAATAAACGTGGATTTTTAAAAAAATAGATTTTTACCAAAAACGTATATTTTTAAAAAAGTATTTTTTCCAATAAACGTGGATTTTTAAAAAAATATTTTTACCAATAAACGTGGATTTTTAAAAAAATATTTTTACCAATAAACGTGGAATTTTTAAAAAATTCTACCAATAAACGTGGAATTTTTAAAAAATTCTACCAATAAACGTGGAATTTTTAAAAAATTCTACCAATAAACGTGGAGTTTTTAAAAAATCCTACCAATAAATGTGTGTTTTTTTTAATATTTTTACCAATCAATGTGGATTTTTTAAAAAATATATTTACCAATCAATGTCGATTTTTTAAAAAATATTTTTACCAAAAACGTCAACTTTATAAAAAAATATTTTTACCATAAACGTGGATATTTTTAAAAAATATTTTTACCATAAACATGGATTTTTTAAAAAATATTTTTTAACAAAAAACGTGGATTTTTTAAAAAATATTTTTAACATAAACGTGGATTTTTTAAAAAATATTTGTAACATAAACGTGGATTTTTTAAAAAATATTTGTAACATAAACGTGGATTTTTTAAAAAATATTTTTAACATTAACGTGGATTTTTTAAAAAATATTTTTAACATTAACGTGGATTTTTTAAAAAATATTTTTAACATAAACGTGGATTTTTTATAAAATATTTTTTCAATAATCGTGGATTTTTTAAAAAATACTTTTTACCAATAAACGTTGATTTTTTAAAAAATATTACCATAAACGTGGATTTTTTAAAAAATATTTTTACAATAAACGTGGATTTTTTAAAAAATATTTTTACCATAAACGTGGATTTTTAAAAAATATTTTTACCATAAACGTGGATTTTTTAAAAAATATTTTTACCAAAAAACGTGGATTTTTTAAAAAATATTATTACCAAAAAACCTGGATTTTTTAAAAATTATTTTTACCATAAACGTGGATTTTTTAAAAAATATTATTACCAAAAATCGTGGATTTTTTTAAAAAATATTATAACCAAAAAACGTGGATTTTTTTAAAAAATATTATTACCAAAAAACGTGGATTTTTTTTACAATAAAAATGGATTTTCAAAAAAATATTTTCTACCAATAAATGTGGATTTAAAAAAAAATATTTTTACCAATAAACGAGAGTTTTTGAATGTTTCTGTTGAATTCGCAATTAAACGAATTCGACCCCAGCAAAAATCCTCATTACAAACCTCCTTTCCCACTCATTATTTTAACAAAGGCATGTCGCGCAAAATATCTGGTTATTTTGTAACCACTGAACAAAGTAGATGGTAACCACTGAAATAAGTAGATACTGAGCAGATTCTGACTACTTATTTCAGTGGTTACAAAATAACCAGATATTTCGCACGACATGCCCTTGTTAAAATAATGTGTGGGAAAGGAGGTTTGTAATGAGGATTTTTGCTGGGGACGGTTACATTAATTTTTGAGCTCGAGTCGTCATAAAATTGGGGAAGAGTTTTTTGTTTCAATACAAAGAACCAAGAGAGCTGCTGAGTCCAAGTGGCTTTGGACGAAACTAGACTTCTCTGCCTTTCCCTAAAGTAAATCAATTTTAACTACACCCAAATAAAAAACTTGTTTGTTTTTTTCAAATTTGAAAACATCAAATATGAGATTAAGTTGGCTTACTTTAAAAATAATAAGTGGATTTTTTAAAAAATATTTTTTTAATAAAAATATTTTTTCAACAGATGTGGATTTAAAAAAAATATTTTCAATAAAATTGGACTTTTTAAAAAAAATATTTTTTTTAAATAAAAATATTTTCAATGAATGTGAAATTTTTTAAAAAATATTTGTTTTAATAAATGTTTATTTTTAAAAACATATATGTTTGAATACAAGTGGATTTAAAAAAATATTTGTTTTACTATACGTGGATTTAAATTGGTCTCAGGATCCTTAAAAAAATATTCTTTAAAAATCCACGGTTATTGGTCTTTGGGTCAATGAAAATATATTCTTTAAAAATCCACGGTTATTGGTCTTTGGGTCCCTGAAAAATATTCTTTAAAAATCCAGGGCTATTGGTTTTTAGGCCCTTGGAAAATATTCTTTAAAAATCAAAGGTTATTGGTCTTCGGGTTCTTGAAAAAAATATTCCTTAAAAAATCCAGTGTTGTTTGTCTTTGGGTCTTTGAAAAAAAAATATTCTTTAAAAATCCACGGTTATTGGTCTTTAGGTCCTTGAAAAAATATTCTCTAAAAAATTAAGGTTTTTGTTCTTTAGGTCCTTGATACAAAATTTTCTTTAAAAATTTACGGTTATTTTTCTTTGTGTCCTTGAAAATATTCTCTTAAAATCCACGGTTTTTCGTCTTTGTGTCCTTGAAAATATATTCTTTAAAAATCCACGGTTTTTCGTCTTTGTGTCCTTGAAAATATATTCTTTAAAAATCCACGGTTATTAGTTTTCGGGTCCTTGAAAAAATATGTTTTAAAATCTACGTTTATTGGTCTTTGGGTCCTTGAAAAAATATTCTTTAAAAAACCACGGTTATTGGTCTTTGGGATATTGAAAAAATACTCCTTAAAAACTACGGTTATTGGTCTTGGGGTCCTTGAAAAAAAGGCTTTAAGAATCCTCGGTTATTAGTCTTTGGGTCCTTGAAATCAAATTCTTTAGAAATTCACGGTTATTGGTCTTTGCGTTCTTGAAAAAATATTCTTTAAAAATCTACTGTTATCGGTCTTTGGGTCCTTAAAAATTTATTCTTAAAAATCCAAGGTTTTTGGTCTATGGGTCCTTGAAAAAATATTCTTTAGAAATCCACTTTTATTAGTCTTTGGATCCTTGAAAAAATATTCTTTAGAAATCCACTTTTATTGGTATTTGGGACCTTAAAAAAATATTCTTTACAAACCTACGGTTATTGGTCGTTGGGTCCTTAAAAAAATATTTTTTTAAAATCCACATTTATTCGTCTTAGTATCCTAGAAAATATATTCATAATAAATCCACGGTTATTTTCCTTTGGGTCCTTAAAAAATATTCTTTATAAATGCACGGTTATTGGTCTTTGTGTCCTTGATAAAATATTCTTTACAAATCCACGATTGTTGGTCATGGGGTCCTTGAAAAATATTCTTTAAAATTACGCGGTTATTGGTCTTTGTGTCCTTGAAAAAATATTCTTTAAAAATGCAAGGTTATTGGTCTTTGTGTCCCGGAAAAATATTATTAAAAAAATCCACAGATATTGGTCTTTGGGTCCCTGAAAAATATTATTAAAAAATCCACGGTTATTGGTCTTTGGGCCCTTGAAAAAAATATTCTTTAAAAATCCACGATTATTGGTCTTTGGATCCCTAAAAAATGGTCTTTAAAAATCCGCGGTTATTGGTCTTTGGGTCCTTGAAAAATATTCTTTAAGAACCCAAGGCAATTGGTCTTTGGGTCCTTGAAAAAAATTTCTTTTAAAATCCACGCTTATTGGTCTTTGGGTCCTTGACAAAAATATTTTTAAAAATCCACGGTTATTGGTCCTCGGGTCCTTGAAAAAAATTCTTTAAAAATCAAAGGTTACTGTCCTTTGGGTCCTTAAAAAATATTCTTTAGAAATCCAGGGATATTGGTCTTTGGGTTCCTGAAAAAATATTAAAAAATCCACGGTTATTGGTCTTTGGGTCCTTGAAAAAATTCTTGGATCCTTGAACAAATATTCTTTAATAATCCACGGTTATTGGTCTTTGTGTCCTTAAAAAGTTATTCTTTAAAAATCCACGGTTATTGGTCTTTGGGTCCCTGAAAAAAATTCTTTAAATATCCACGGTTATTAGTCATTGGGTCCTCGAACAAATATTCTTTAAAAATCCAAGGCTATTGGTCTTCGGGTCCTTGAAAAAAATATTCTTTAAAAAATCCAGTGTTATTGGCATTTGAGTCCTTGAAAAAATATTCTTTAAAAATCCACGGTTATTGTTCTTTGGGTCCTTGAAAAAACATTTTTAAAAATTCACGGTTATTGGTCTTCGGGTCCTTGAAAAACATTCTTTACAAATCCAGGGTTATTGTCCTTTGGGTCCTTGAAAAAATATTCTTTAAAAATCTAGGGTTATTGTCCTTTGGGTCCTCGAAAAAATATTCTTTAAAAATCCACGGATATTGGTTTTTGGGTTCCTGAAAAAATATTAAAAAATCCACGGTTATTGGTCTTTGGGTTCCGGAAAAAATATCAAAAAATCCAAATTATTGGTCTTTGGGTCCTTGAAAATATTCTTAAAAAATATTCTTTAAAAAATCCAGTGTTATTGGTCTTTGGGACCTTGAAAAATTATTCTTTAAAAATCCACAGTTATTGGTCTTTGGGTCCCTGAAACAACATTCTTTAAAAATCCACGGTTAATGGTGTTTGGGTCCCTAAAACAACATTCCTTAAAAATCCACGGTTAATGGTTTTTGGGTCCTTAAAAAAATATTCTTTAAAATTCCACGGTTACTGGTCTTTGGGTCCTTAAAAATATTCTTTAAAAATCCACGCTTATTGGTCTCAGGATCCTTAAAAAATATTATTTAAAAATCCACTGTTATTGGTCTTTGGGTCTTTGAAAAATATTCTATACAAATTCACGTTTATTGGTCTATGGGTCCTTGAAATAATATTCATTAAAACCAGTTTATTGGTCTTGGGTCTTTGAAAAATATTTTATAAAAATCCGCGTTTGTTGGTCTTTGGGTCTTTAAAAAAATATTTTTTCCCATAGGAAAATTCTAAAATTTTGTTGCCTCCTTGATATCTCGTAATTTTCGCAATTTTCAGTCGCGTCCCTCTACTACTTCCCTGTAAACAAAATAACCCAAAAAAACTTTGCATAAATCATCGAAAAGATTTGACTCAATTCTGGGGAAATTTATGACTTCATTGCTTTTCCTCCGCCCAATATTGGAAAGAAGGAAAGTTGCATGTATCCATCATGTGTTCATCAACTGTGTCCAAAAGCATATTTTGTGTGAGAGAAAGTGACTAAATCAATGACTAACATCCTGTTTATGGATCAGTTCACAAATCCCATGCTATACCCCATCGCTCCCGTGGCATTCAAATTCCTTTGGTTTGGAAAGGGGCAAAAATGGGCAAGTCATTTAACTCTTGTTTGGTGTGTGATAAATATCATAGTAAGTTAAAGGAGGGGAGTAGTTAGTGATGGAGAGAGTGTGGGTAAATGTGTTGCAATATCATCTTCCAAAGACTATACAAAACGCTGAAAAGGCTTAAGGATAAATTGTGAACAATCACAGACTCATGTACATACACAAATACAAATAAAATCCCAGCAAAAGTCAAAACGACAATGGAAATGAATGGGCCGAAGGAACACACACAGCATATCACAGAGAAACTAACACAACTAGCATGGCAATATACAGTCAGTCATTCATTCCCCCGGTCGAATGAACGGCCTTCCTTACAATGGCTGTTAGAAATGGTCAGTCATTTTTAGTTGTTTCTGTTGTAGCTATGTGTCTGTATTTGTATTGGTAATTCTAGGTCCTTTTGTCTTTCTGTACATGTATGTATGTGTGTGCGTGAAGCTAGTTTGTTGTTGCTGTTGTGTCTAAATGTAAATATGTCTGCTTGCTAAGTCATTCGTCAGTCACTGGCATTCAATTGCAAAATGATTTATTTGGGTCACTTGGGTATTTTATGGCTTTGGTCGATGTGTTACAACCAGTATCCAACATAACACTAACACATAGTCGATTCGTGCGTGTGTCAGTTTGGGCTAACAAACCAGGGAGCATGGTTAGCAACAACAGTCACACAGTAACCAGGATAAAATTCAAAGCAGCCAGAGCAGAACTAGCTGCAGTTCAAAACCACAAGTCTTAGGGGGGCTTAACACGCACAATAAGCAGACGAGAGCAGTAACACACACCCAGACGTGTCCTATGGCAGAACTTAATGCACTTAGAGAAAAAGCAAAAAAAAAATATTCTTTAGAAAGCCAGGCTTAATGGTAAAAATCCACGATTATTGAAAAAATATTTTTTAAAAAATCCACGATTATTGAAAAAATATTTTTTAAAAAGCCAGGTTTAAAAATCCACGATTATTGAAAAAATATTTTTTAAAAAGCCAGGTTTAAAAATCCCCGATTATTGAAAAAATACTTTTTAAAAAAATCCAAATCAATTTCATATCCACTTTAAAATATTTTGTAGTTATTCAAACAATTGAATTACAACAAGATATGGACTCAAGCTGAAATAAACACAAAGATGTAAAATCCACGATTATTAAAAAAATATTTTTTAAAAAATCCACGATTATTGAAAAAAATATTTTTTAAAAAATCTACGATTATTGAAAAAAATATTTTTTAAAAAATCTACGATTATTGAAAAAATATTTTTTAAAAAATCCACGATTATTGAAAAAATATTTTTTAAAAAATCCACGATTATTGAAAAAATATTTTTTAAAAAATCCACGATTATTGAAAATATATTTTTTAAAAAATCCACGATTATTGAAAAAATATTTTTAAAAAAATCCACGATTATTGAAAAAATATTTTTAAAAAAATCCACGATTATTGAAAAAATATTTTCTAAAAAATCCACGATTATTGAAAAAATATTTTTTAAAAAATCCACGATTATTGAAAAAATATTTTTTAAAAAATCCACGATTATTGAAAAAATATTTTTTAAAAAATCCACGATTATTGAAAAAATATTTTTTAAAAAATCCACGATTATTAAAAAAATATATTTTATTAAAAATCTTCAATTATTGAAAAAATATTTTTTTAAAAATCCACGATTATTGAATAAAATATTTTTTTAAAAATCCACGATTATTGAATAAAATATTTTTTAAAAAATCCACGATTATTGAAAAAATATTTTTTAAAAAATCCACGATTATTGAAAAAATATTTTTTAAAAAATCCACGATTATTGAAAAAATATTTTTTAAAAAATCCACGATTATTGAAAAAATATTTCTTAAAAAATTCACGATTATTGAAAAAATATTTTTTTAAAAAATCCAAGTTTATTGAAAAAATACTTTTTAAAAAATCCACGTTTATTGAAAAAATATTTTTTAACAAATCCACGTTTATTGAAAAAATATTTCTTAACAAATCCACGTTAATTGAAAAAATATTTTTTAAAAAATCCACGTTTATTAAAAAAATATTTTTTAAAAAATCCAGGTTTATTAAAAAAATATTTTTTAAAAAATCCACGTTTATTGAAAAAATATTTTTTAACAAACCCACGTTTATTGAAAAAATAGTTCTTAAAAAATTCAAGATTATTGAAAAAATATTTTTTAAAAAATCCACGATTATTGAAAAAATATTTTGTAAAGAATCCACAATTATTGAAAAAATATTTTTTAAAGAATCCACAATTATTGAATAAAAATTTCTAAAACAATCCACGGTCATTGAAAAAATATTTTTTAAAAAAACCACGATTATTGAAAAAATATTTTTTTTTTAAAAAATCCACGATTATTGAAAAAATATTTTTAAAAAATCCACGATAATTGAAAAAATATTTTTTAAAAAATCCACGATTACTTTTTTTTAAATCCACGATTATTGAAAAAATATTTTTTAAAAAATCCACGATATTTAAAAAAAAAATTATTGAAAAAATATTTTTTAAAAAATCCACGATTATTGAAAAAATATTTTTTAAAAAATCCACCATTATTGAAAAAATATTTTTTAAAAAACCCACGATTATTGAAAAATAATTTTAAATTCCCAGATTATTAAACAAATGTTTTTTAAAAAATCCATGATTGTTTTAAAGGGTTGTTTTAAAATTCCCGGTTATTGAAAAAATATATTATAAAAAATCTACGATTATTGAAAAAATATTTTACAAAGATCCACGATTATTGAAATAATGTTTTATAAAAAAACCACGATTATTGAAAAAATATTATTTTAAAAAATCCACCATTATTGAAAAAATATTTTTTTTTTAAAAATCTACGACTATTGAAAAAATATTTTTAAAAAATCCACGATTATTGAAAAAATATTTTATAAAAAATCCACGTTTATTGAAAAAATGTTTTTTAAAAAAGCCATGATTATTCAAATGTTTTTTTAAATTCCCGATTATTGAAAAAATATTTAAAAAAACACTGTTATTTAAAAAATATATTTTTTCAAAAATCTTTAATTATTGAAAAAATATTTTTTTAAATCCACTATTGTTTAATAAAATATTTTAAATTCATTAAAAAATATTTTTTAAAATTTCCACTAATATTGAAAAAATATTTTTTAAAAAATCCACGATTATAGAAAAAATATTTTTTTAAATCTACGATTATTGAAAAAATATTTTGTAAAATATCCAGCATTATTGAAAAAATATTTTTAAAAAAATCCACGATTATTAAACAAATATATATATTTTTTAAAAAGTCCACGTTTATTGACAAAACATTTGTAAAAAATATCCACGTTTATTGAAAAAATATTTTTTAAAAAATCCAAGTTTATTGAAAAAATATTGTTAAAAATACACTTTTTTAAAAGTCCACGTTTATTAACAAAATTTTTGTAAAAAATATCCTCGTTTATTGAAAAAATATTTTTTTAAAAAATCTAAACTTATTGAAAAAAACACGTTTATTGAAAAAATATTTTTGACAAAATCCACGTTTATTGAAAAATATTCTTTTTAAAAAAATCATGTCAACGTTTTTTATTTTAAAAAAAATATTTTTTTTGAAGTCAACGTTTGTTGAAAAAGTATTTTTGTTTAATTGAAAAAATATTTAAAAAAACACTTTCATGAAAAAATATAAAAATATTTTTTTAAAAATCCGCCTCTATTTAATTTCTTTTTTTAAAAACCGCGCTTTTTTTGAAAAGTCCCCGTTTATTCAAAAAATATTTTTTAAAAAATCTACGTTTATTAAAATTTTTTTTTTTTAAAAAAAAATCCACGTTTATTAAAAAAATATTTTTTAACAAATCCACGTTTCTGAAAAAAAATTTTATTTATATTTTATTTATATTTTATTTATATTTTTTAATCTACGTTTATTGAAAAAATATTTTTTAAAGAATCCACATTTATTAAAAAAAATTTTTTAAAAAAAAATTAAAAATCCACGTTTATTAAAAAATATTTTTTTTAAAAATCTATTTTTATTGAAAAAGTATTTTCTTAAAAATTAAAAATATATGTTTTAAAAAAATCAACGTTTATGAAAAAGTTTTTTATAAAAATCCTCGTTTATTTTTCAATCCACATTTATTTAATTTTTTTAAATCCATTTTTTTTTTTGAAGATGTACATTTTACGAAAATCACGTTATTGACTTCTTTAAATATCCAAATCTGTGTTTTTTCTCGTTTTGTCTCGCCTTGTGCTTCCCAAACTTTCTCGTTTTGACTGTTGGTCAATATCGAAGTAATTTGCCTAAAAACAATTCTACAGATGTTGAGATGTCATGTCCCGATGATTTATGTTTGACCATTAAACCTTGTGGGTGTTTGGGCTACTTTTCCATTTGCAAGTGTTTCTCAGATTCTACAGCATGTTTGAGGGTTTTTGTGCATGGTGGTTATTGTCGTTTTGCAAAATTTCCTGCTCATGGTAGACGAACTTTTAGAGATTTCTACCAGGATTTAAGGTTAAAGTCTTGAGTTGTTGGTCCATGTTGTTGTTGGAATGGTAAACTATTTCAGTTAACTGGACAAGATTTGTTGTTTGAAATCATAATCATGGCTAAGCCATTGTGTCTACAATAATGTTTTCCCTTTCCATTTATGAAAGAAAATGAAACTAATGTTGGTAGTAAGAACACACACACATATATAAGCTCAAGGTTTTAATGATGTAAGGAAGGAGGTGATGTTTTCTGAAGGCAATGCCTTAATCCTTTTTGAGTTTTCCTTTGGCACAGATATGGATGGAAGGAGAGCAAGGTCAGTGATAAATTATTAAAGTAGGTGGAAATTACTTTAATATTAAAGAAAATTTCGGAAGTATGGAAGGTTAAGCTCACACCTTTCCTGTTATCACTAAATGGATTTTTTTAAATGACTTCCTTGTCTTCTTTGTCAAGTCTCAAAATCTTGACCTCCATCGAAGATAAGCCAAACCCATAATTTATGTCTTTTTGAAAAAAAAACAAGATTTCCAATTTGAAGATTTGAATTTTGAAGCTCACTGGCTGGCTCATTTGTTATTCAGCCAACGAACGGCCTACAGTAGTAACACCAAAAACCATCAACAATACCTGCCACTGCAAAAGACTCCCAAAGGACACTGCAAAACGTCAAACCATTAAAGATTTGTAAACGAAACGAGAAATGTTTTGCTTTTCCTTGGTTTTTATTGCTTCCTTACCCTCGCACAAAAAAGACAAAACCATTTTTTATTCCCACCAAAATGAATGGTGGACCATAAAACGTTCCATTTTGCTGTTTCTCTCTCGTTTTTTTTTTCTTTGCTCCAGCTCTCAAGTGTTCCATGAGCCATAACAAACATATCATGTTTTGGTTAGCATCGATGAATAGTCACTTGAATTTACCTTTTTCTCCCAAAGCAATCAGGTTACTTGGTTGACTCCGGCAATTGTCCTGTCGGCAAATGCTGGAGGTATTTTGTGGGAAATATCTAGCCCAAGGGGAGAACACTTTTTGGTGACAAAACACACACACACACACCAATACTAAACCAAAAATACCTGGAATGGTGGCTGTCTCGTTTTCAAATGTCTATTTGTAAATGTTGTTTCACTTTTTTCCTTCGTCTTCATTTAGCGCCAGCGACAAGGAGGATAATTTATAACGTTCTTTGCCCACATCGGAAGGAGGAAAGAGCAAACGTATTGGTTCAAAACCAAAAAAACCTCTGCCATAGAATCGCCAAATTTGGTTACGTGAAGAAAATTGCAAAACAGCTGGGTAAAGTGGGAATAAACAGAAATGAATTTCGATACGAAGATCTAGAGGACAGGGGCGTAGATTTTATTTCTTAGAAAAATATTTTTTTATAAACGTGGATTTTTTAAAAAATATTTTATTAATAAACGTGGATTTTTTAAAAAATATTTTATTAATAAACGTGGATTTTTAAGAAATATTTTATTAATAAACGCGGATTTTTTAAGAAATATTTTATTATTAAACGTGGATTTTTTAAAAAATATTTTATTAATAATCGTGGATTTTTTAAAAAATATTTTATTAATAATCGTGGATTTTTTAAAAAATATTTTATTAATAAACGTGGATTTTTTAAAAAATATTTTATTAATAATCGTGGATTTTTTAAAAAATATTTTATTAATAAACGTGGATTTTTTAAAAAATATTTTAATAATAAACGTGGATTTTTTAAAAAATATTTTATTAATAAACGTGGATTTTTTAAAAAATATTTTATTAATAAACGTGGATTTTTTAAAAAATATTTTATTAATAAACGTGGACTTTTTAAAAAATATTTTATTAATAAACGTGGATTTTTTAAAAAATATTTTAATAGTTTGGCTTAAGGTCATAAAGAATTAAAAACAGAACATTTTCGGTTTTTAGTTTTTATTTTTAATATCCGATATTTCGACTACCATCGATAGTCATCATCAGGGATTTTATTCACTTTATCTCTATCTCTATCGATGATAGTCGAAATATCGGATATTAAAAATAAAAACTAAAAACCGAAAATGTTCTGTTTTTAATTCTTTATGACCTTAAGCCAAACTATTAGAAGAAGGAAATTACTGATCAAAGGTCAACAATATCCATATACAAAAAAAAAATATTTTATTAATAATCGTGGATTTTTTAAAAAATATTTTATTAATAAACGTGGATTTTTTAAAAAATATTTTAATAATAAACGTGGATTTTTTAAAAAATATTTTATTAATAAACGTGGATTTTTTAAAAAATATTTTATTAATAAACGTGGACTTTTTAAAAAATATTTTATTAATAAACGTGGATTTTTTAAAAAATATTTTATTAATAAACGTGGATTTTTTAAAAAGTATTTTATTAATAAACGTGGATTTTTTAAAAAATATTTTATTAATAAATGTTGATTTTTTAAAAAAAAATATTTTAGTATTTTGATGCTTTTTTACTATCAAGTCAACCTAGTGTCTCTGCTCTTCCTAGAATCATTCTTCAATACACACACATATACAATCAAAAGTGTTGTTACTTCATTAATTGTAATGCGTTACAATTTGATAGATTGGCAGTGGCTTAGAATGCTAAGACCTCGGCAACATTGTCCGTTTGTTGGATAGGACCCGGGTTCAACAATCATCGATTTTTAAAAATATTTTTTCAGCAATTTTTTAAAAATATTTTTAGAATTATAATCGTGGATTTTTAAAAAAATATTTTTACAACAATCGTGAATTTTTATTAAATATTTTTTAGTAGTCGTGAATTTAAAAAGAACATTTTTAATTGAATTGACTGAGCTTTCATGGAGTTTGTATTGAAAAATTGGTATCTAGCGAAGTCCACACACATATCTAACCCATATGCTACGATTGTTTCGCTTGTGGTTAATTCAGCTCATCAGGCATATCAGATGTGGTTCTAGACAAAGGCTGAGCTTGAAAACATGTATTTATTCTAAACTTATTGCAAATTATTTTTTAAAAATATTTTTAGAATAATCATGGATTTTATTAAAATATTTTTAAAATAATCGTGGATTTTTTAAAAAATACTTTTAACTCATCATGGATTTTTTGAAAATATTTGTAGAACAATGGTGCATTTTTTAATAATATATTTAGAATAATCGTGGATTTTTAAAAAAATAATATTTTTAGAAAAATCGTGAATTTTTTGAACAATATATTTAAAATAATCGTGGATTTTTTAACAATATTTTTAAAATTTTTAAAAAAATCCTGCCTTTTTTTAAATTACTTTTGTCAATAATCGTGGATTTTTTAAAACTAGCTTTACAATAATCGTGAATTTTTTTAAAATATTTTTATAATCTTGGATTTCTTTACAATATTTTTAGAAAAATCACTGATTTTTTTAACAATATTTTTAAAATAATAGTGGATTTTTAAAATAATTTGTAGAATAATCGTGGATTTTGTAATAATATTTTTAGAATAATCGTGGATTTTTTAAAAATAATTTTCGAATAATCGTGGATTTTTTAAAAATAATTTTCGAATAATCGTGGATTTTTTAATAATATTTTTAGAATAACCGTGGATTTTTTAAACAATATTTTTAAAATAATCGTGGATTTTTTAAACAAAATTTTTAAAATAATCGTAGATTTTTTAAAAATATTTTTGTCAATAATCGTGGATTTTTTAAAAATATTTTTGTCAATAATCGTGGATTTTTTAAAAATATTTTTGTCAATAATCGTGGATTTTTTAAAAATATTTTTGTCAATAATCGTGGATTTTTTAAAAATATTTTTGTCAATAATCGTGGATTTTTTAAAAATATTTTTGTCAATAATCGTGGATTTTTTAAAAATATTTTTGTCAATAATCGTGGATTTTTTAAAAATATTTTTGTCAATAATCGTGGATTTTTTAAAAATATTTTTGTCAATAATCGTGGTTTTTATACCCTCAGCCTTTAGGCTATGAAGGGTATATACACTTTCATACGGGCAAAATGTGCCTCATCGAAATAATGGTTTTAGACCCCAAGTATGTTTGGACGAAATGTGTTTCAGACAATTTGGAGTCGATTGAGCAATGTCCGTCCGTCTGTCTGTCTGTCTGTCTGGCTGGCTGGAGCGCACGATAACTCTCGAAGGGATGAACAGATTCGGTTCAAGTTTTGGCTTTCGTAATATTTTGTCCAAACATAGTTTAAGTTCGAAGATGAGCTATATCGGTCCACTCCTTCCGGTACCTCCCCCACAAAAGTTCGAAAATGTTCGGAAAATTTGTACGCACGATAACTCTTGAAGGGTGTAACCGATTTGGTCCATACTTTGCCCATTGTGGATCGTGTACCTGACTTAGATCAGGTTTTAATATGGACTCAATCGGTCCACACCGTCGGGTACCTCCCACACAAAATTTTGGAAAAGTTCAGTTTAGGAACCTCTCTCGAATCGCTTTGATTTTTGCTTTAGCAACTTGTATTCACTGCCCTCCATACGACGGTATAAGTTTCATCAGGGGCAAGTCCATACTTCCTGAGAAAATAGCCTGAAAGTTACAAAAAACCCCTATGACACCGTGTGAGGAGGTTGGAGGGCAAAATAACTCTCGAACATGTCTGCCGATTCGGTCCATAGTTTGGCCTTAGTAATATTTTGTCCAAACATAGTTTAAGTTCGAAGATAAACCATATCGGTCCACTCCTTCAGGTACCTCCCCCACAAAAGTTCAAAAATGTTCGGAAAAATTGTGCGTACGATAACTCTTGAAGAGAGTGGCCGAATTGGTCCATACTTTACACATCCTAATATATCTACCAGATATAGATCAGGTTCAAATATGGACTATATTTGTCCACTCCATCCGGTACCTCCCACTAAAAATTTCGGATACATGTTCACTTTAAGACCTGCTTTCGAATCACTTTGATTTTTGTTGAAGCAACTTGCATTCGCTGCCTCAATTGCGATGGTAAAAGTTGTTTCAGGGGCAAGTTCATACTTCTTGAGCAAACATCCCTGAAGTTCTAAAAAACCCCTATGGTACCATATATAGTGGCTGGAGATCCATTCTTTTTAGTATCTCCTCAGCAAAACTTTTGATATTAAATCCTAATCAACATTTTTGTCAGTTCAAACGCCCAAAATTCTTAAAACTCCCTAAATACATGCGTTTTTTGGAAAAAAATTGTTTCAATATACACAGGCTGAGGGTATATCTCTGTCGGCAAAGCCGACTGATACTTTTTTACTTGTTTAAAAATATTTTTGTCAATAATCGTCCGTCTGTTGTAATCACTCTAGCGTCCGCAATAATTGAGATAGAGTGCTGAAATTTTGCACCCGAGGGTCTTTTTTCCATAGGCAGGTTAAGTTCGAAGATGGGCTATATCGGTCCACTCTTTGGTATAGCCCCCATATAACGGTACCTCCGGATTTGAGGTATTTTGACGTTCTTCGCCACATTTGCAGACCGAATTAGCTATAACTTGGCACTTAGGGTTCCTAGTGATCAACAAACTTATATCCCAAAGGATATGGGCATAGGTCCATGTTTTGGTATAGTCCCCATATAACGGTACCTCCCGATTTTCGGTATTTTGAGAATTTTAGCCACAATTTTTAACCAAACTATCTGCAATTTGACATTTGAGGTTCTCAGTGGTCATAAAACATCTCCACGAAACATCGTCAACATAAGTCCATGTTTTGGTATAGCCCCCATATATCGGCTCCTCCCGATTTTCGGTATTTTGAGAATTTTAGATACAAATTTTAACCGATCTAGCTGTAATTTGCCATTTGAGGTTCTCAGTGGTCATGAAATATCTCCCCCAAGCGTCGTCAACATAGGTCCATGTTTTGGTATGGCTCCCTTATAACCGTACCTCCCGATTTGAGCATTTTAGCTACAATTTTTATCCGAACTAGCTGTAATTTGACATTTGATGTTCTCAGTTGTCATGAAAAATCTTCACGAAACATCGTCAACATAGGTCCATGTTTTGGTATAGCCCCCATATATCGGTACCTCCCGATTTTCAGTATTTTGAGAATTTTAGCTAAAATTTTTAACGGAACTGGCTGTAATTTGCCATTTGAGGTTCTCGGTGGTCATGAAACATATCCACCAAACATCGTCAACATAGGTTCATGTTTTGGTATAGACCCCATATAGCGGTACCTCCCCATTTTCGGTATTTTGAGAATTTTAGCTGCAATTTTTAACCGAACTAACTGTAATGATCGGTATTTTGAGAATTTTAGCTACAATTTTGTCTATTCAAAAATAATCGTCAATATAGGTCCATGTTTTGGTATATCCCCCCATATAACTGTACCACCCGATTTTCGGGAATTTTCAGTGGTCACGAAATTTCTTCACTAAAATTCGTCAACAAGGGTACATTTTTGAGGGTCTACATTGTTTTGATGAAACTACCCTCAATTTGACTCTTGAAGTTCCCTGCAGCTATAAAACTTTTCCGCCAAAAAATTTAAAGATAGGTTGACTCTTTGATATAGCCCCGTAGGTGGTACCTAGCTGAAAACATTTTTTTAGATTAGATTAGATAACACTGTGCAACAAAATGGAGGTTAAAGTCTGGGGCACGGAAAATTACTCTTGGGGAAGAAAGGCCTTGGTGAGTATATTATGAACCCCGAAGGACAAATTTTTGTTAGAGACCCTGTGGGCCATCAGGAATTAGCGTTATATCTTTGTTCACTGTTGCTTAAGTGCTCTACAAAAACAACAAACAAAGATATAATGCTAATTCATGATGGCTTACAGGGTCTCTTGAAAAAACTTCATCACGCCATAACGCGGAAGTTCGACTCACGCGGCATCTGTCCTTCGGGGTTTTAATATACACACACCAAGGGCTTTCATCTCCAAAAGGAATTATCTCTGCCCCAACATTTGTGTTCACAGTGTAATTTCAGCAATAGTGTGAGACAGTAGGAGTCTATCCATTGTCGAAAAGTTGTTCCACCTAAAATTGTAAAAGGAGCCTAATTATTCCATTTTAATTAAGACTATTTTATGGTGGAGGGTATAAAAAGTTCGGCCTGGCCGTACTTACGACTTTTTACTTGTTTTTTTTTTTAATATCGTGGATTTTTAAAAAATGTTTTGTCAATATTTTTCCATTTTTAAAAATATTTTTTAAAAATCCTGGATTTTTTAAATTTTTTTTATAATAATCGTTAATTTTTGTTTATATTTTTTCAATAATCGTGGATTTTAAATAATATCTACCCTCTTTTATTTTTCATTTCCCCCCCCCCCCCCCCCCCCCTCTGACTCTTTTTTGTACTCCTGTGGGGCATTTCTTTTTGTTCGCCTCTGTGTGTGTGCCCGAAAGGTATGCGAAACGTGAAACGTTAACTTTTGCATATAAATGCTAAAGCAAAATTTATGCAAATCGGAAGCAAACATTAATCAACGTTTTTTTTCTACTCTCATATCTTCTTCATTGAGAGCGAGTTTTTTGCATTGGCTTGAATTTATATTTGCCAGTGGTGTGTGTCCTAGTCAAGCTTTTACTCAACATTGTCGTCCTTGTCTACTCATCCATATTTCTTTGTTGCTGTGTAAATTTGAGGCCATCTAAAAAAGCACCGTGACCAAATCGAGCATGAAAAAGTAGACAAATATTCACACACTTTTTGTCATATCTTTGTCCTAGAGAATAAATTGTTGTTTTATTTTCTTTAGTGTTACAAAGAAAGTTGGTGTGTGGAAAATACCTCAAAAATGACAATCATGGCCCATCAGTAGAAGAAAGGTTGTTGGGAATTGCTGAGAAATCCCAAACTGATTGACTTTAATATAGAAGATTTTGGTTATTGAACGATTGCTTTTCCTTTCCTTTGCTTCAGTTAAATTTTTCCTCGAACATAGTTCGATACCATAGCAGTTCCCTAGGTCCCAATAAAGGAAAGCCAGGCCCCTTCAAAATTCTAACTTTGCCATTTTAAAACCAATTACTATTTTCAAAATTAAATTTTTACTAACCAAATTGTTTTTCCTTTCTCCCTTTACAGGTATGTAATGCTTCATTTCCTGGTGTTGTTCTAAAAAATTATGGTAAGAAAATAACAAAGCAAACAATAAACTTTTAGCCAAAACAATCAAAACTTTTTAGCGAATAACAACAAAAACCATTTCATGCAATGTGGAAACAATAAACAATTCCAATAGCTATTGGCAAATAAACAATCCTGGGAAAAATATCTGACAAACTTTTCATTTCAAATTAATAATTGAATCCCACTCGGAAATCTTCTGTGAGGCTTTAAATGAGTTCAAAAGTAATTTATGGGAGCAGCAATAAAACGGTTTCTTACAACACAAATGACCCAATCTAAAATAACCCAAGCTCACTCTCAATAAATTGCCACCAATATATCTTTGCCGCTGATTAGCCCATTCCACTCTCGTTCTCACCCACATCCATCACTTCGAAGTAGGGCTTCATTAAACATTAATTAAAAATATTCACCTGTTGTTATTGATGGTGGTGGGAGATGGGGAGGTGCTAAAAAATGAAATCTCGTGCCGTAACATTTTTATTGCCAAAAGTGTCTAGCCAACAAATCACGAAAAAAAGGATATCCCCCACAAAATACAAATGCGGGGTGACTAGAAGCATTTCAAATGCTATCTCATGATTGCCATGAGGTTGTGGAGGGTGGGGGACATCAGTTAACTAGCAAATGATCTAAACATCATTTCGGTTTTATATTATTTTGTATTGCTTCTTCTTAGGTTTTTATGCTGATGAACTTTCCTGTGGAACACACGCAAACCAATAGACAGACAACTAAGTATGTCGCCCTTTGCCAGATAACCAAGACATGTTCAAGGTTATGTTCTTAATCATTCATGCGTTCACACTGCTCAAACAGCAAAGTTTAAGCTTCAAGCTTATAGGCATTAATTTATATATCTGTGCATAAGTATGTGTAAATAAATGTATACACAGATGCTTTACCTCACATTATGTCAAAAATGTATAAATCAAAGAGAAAATGATTTGCCAGTTTTCATTAAAATATTCGATAGAGAAATTAATCAGGAGGTCTTATTTACCACAACACCAGATGAAATTATATGCATCAAGGTCGATGAGCAAAACATAAAAAAATACCAAAAAGAAATTAAACAGAAATTGAAATTAACTTCAATAAACGTGAATTTTTAGAGAATATATATCGTCACCATAAATGCCCAAAGACGTAACTAACAAAATCATAATTTTACAGGAGAAACAAAAAACGTTATAAAATAAAAAACGGATTTATGGAATATTAATCTTATAAGGGTCAGTATTTAGGATATTATCAATCATATACAAATGAAAGCAAAACCGCGGAAACGCTTGGTTTTGGTTTTTGGTTTTTTTTATAAACAACTTATCAATAAACGTGGATTTTTTAAGATTAAATTTTTAATAAACGTGGATTTTTAAAATAATATTTTTAACAATAAATGTGGATTTTTTAAATAATATTTTTACCAATAAACGTGGATATTGCTTTTCAAAATAATATTTTAAAGACCAAAAGTGGATTTTTAAAATATTTTTTTTTTACCGATAAACGTAAATTTTTTAAGTAATATTTTTAACAGCAAATGTGGATTTTTTAAGAATAGTTTTGACAATAAATTTGGATTTTTAATAATAAATGTGGATGTTTTACAATTTTTTTAACAATAAAGGTTTATTTTTTTATAAGAATTTTTTAAGAACATTTTTAAATATAAACCTGATTTTTTTAAGAAAGTTTTAACAATAAACGTGGATTCTTTAAGAATATTTTCAAAAATTTACGTGATTTTTTAAGAATTTTTTTAACACAAACGTGGATTCATTAAGAATATTTTTGTCAATAAACGTGGATTTTTTAAAAAATATTTTTAAAAATAAACGTGATTTTTTAAGAATATTTTTAACATAAACGTGGATTCATTAAGAATATTTTTGTCAATAAACGTGGATTTTTTAAAAAATATTTTTCTAATAATGGTGGATTTTTTAAAAAATATTTTTCTAATAATGGTGGATTTTTTAAAAAATATTTGTACAGAAATCGTGGATTTTTTAAAAAATATTTTTACAGAAATCGCGGATTTTTTAAAAAATATTTTTACAGAAATCGTGGATTTTTTAAAAAATATTTTTACAGATATCGTGGATTTTTTAAAAAATATTTTTACAGATATCGTGGATTTTTTAAAAAATATTTTTACAGAAATCGTGGATTTTTTTAAAATATTTTTACAGAAATCGTGGATTTTTTAAAAATATTTTTTTACAGAAATCGTGGATTTTTTAAAAATATTTTTTTACAGAAATCGTGAATTTTTTAAAAAATATTTTTTACAGAAATCGTGGATTTTTTAAAAAATATTTTTTACAGAAATCGTGGATTTTTTAAAAAATATTTTTTACAGAAATCGTGGATTTTTTAAAAAATATTTTTCAATCGTTGATTAGAAAAAAATTCAGAAATATGTTTTCAATAAACGTGGATTTTTTTAAAAAATATTTTTACAGAAATCGTGAATTTTTTAAAAAATATTTTTACAGAAATCGTGGATTTTTTAAAAAATATTTTTTCAATAATAGTGGATTTAAAAAATATTTTTCAATAATTGTGGATTATTTTAAAAATATTTTGTCAATAATCGTAGATTTTTAAAAAAAATATTTCTTCAATAATCGTAGATTTTTAAAAAAATAATTCTTCAATAATCGTAGATTTTTAAAAAAAAATATTTCTTCAATAATTGTGGATTTTTTTAAAAAATATTATTTCAATAAACGTGGATTTTTTTAAAAAATATTATTTCAACAAACGTGGATTTTTTAAAAAAAAAATATTTTTCAACAATCGTGGATTTTTTAAACAAATACTTTTTCAATAATCGTGGAATTTTTAAAAGATATTTTTTCAATAATTGTGGATTTTTTAAAAAAATTTTTTTGTCAATAGTCGCGGATTTGTTAAAAATTATTGTTTTTAATAATATTGGATTTTTTAATTTATTTTATTTTTTCAATAATATTGGTTTTAAATATTTTTGCAATTATCGTGAATTGTTTCAAATATTTCTGCAATAATCGTGAATTGTATAATATTTTTCTATAATCGTGGATTTTTTAAAAAATATTTTTTCAATAATCGTGGATTTTTTAAAAAATATTTTTTCAATAATCGTGGATTTTTTAAAAAATATTTTTTCAATAATCGTGGATTTTTTAAAAAATATTTTTTCAATAATCGTGCATTTTTTAAAAAATATTTTTTCAATAATAGTGGATTTTTTAAAAAATATTTTTTCAATAATCGTGGATTTTTTAAAAAATATTTTTTCAATAATCGTGGATTTTTTAAAAAATATTTTTTTCAATAATCGTGGATTTTTAAAAAAATATTTTTTCAATAATTGTGGATTTTTTAAAAAATATTTTTTCAATAATTGTGGATTTTTTAAAAAATATTTTTTCAATAATCGTGGATTTTTTAAAAAATATTTTTTCAATAATCGTGGATTTTTTAAAAAATATTTTTTCAATATTCGTGGATTTTTTAAAAAATATTTTTTCAATATTCGTGGATTTTTTAAAAAATATTTTTTCAATAATCGTGGATTTTTTAAAAAATATTTTTTTCTATAATCGTGGATTTTTTAAAAAATATTTTTTCAATAATCGTGGATTTTTAAAAAATAATTTTTCAATAATCGTGGATTTTTTAAAAAATAATTTTTCAATAATCGTGGATTTTTTAAAAAATAATTTTTCAATAATCGTGGATTTTTTAAAAAATATTATTTCAATAATCGTGGATTTTTTAAAAAATATTTCTTCAATAATCGTGGTTTTTTTAAAAAACATTTTTTCAATAATCGTGGATTTTTTAAAAAATATTTTTTCAATAATCGTGGATTTTATAAAAAAATATTTTTTCAATAATCGTGGATTTTTTAAAAATATTTTTTCAATAATCGTGGATTTTTTAAAAAATATTTTTTCAATAATCGTGGATTTTTTAAAAAAGATTTTTTCAATAATCGTGGATTTTTTAAAAAAGATTTTTTCAATAATCGTGGATTTTTTAAAAAAGATTTTTTCAATAATCGTGGATTTTTTAAAAAATATTTTTTCAATAATCGTGGATTTTTTAAGAAATATTTTTTCAATAATCGTGGATTTTTTAAGAAATATTTTTTCAATAATCGTGGATTTTTTAAGAAATATTTTTTCAATAATCGTGGATTTTTTAAGAAATATTTTTTCAATAATCGTGGATTTTTTAAGAAATATTTTTTCAATAATCGTATAGTAAAATTGTATGACAAATAATTTTACTATAGGTCCCCGAATACACCAAAACTCTAAATCGTAGGGAAAGTATTGACAACCCAGATCGGACTTTGTAAAATTACGTATTTTAGTACTATAAACTAAAATAAAGTCATCAGGATAAGTCGTAGGTTCCTGATATTGTATGTGAAAATTCGGGGATAGTCTACGGCTATTGCCCAGTGAATATATACAAATAATTTTGTAGAATATTTTGTTCTGATACGATCTCATTTAAAAGGACTTTTTAAACGTTTTTGAAGAAATGTACCAAAAAACCCCTTTAGTGACTTGCATGAGGGTTAATTTTTTTATAAACAGATTCCCCGCATTGTTGCCGGTAATATTGCCATAGACACTTTATACCTAAAGTGCAAGGATACCAAGGAATCTGATGTCGAATATTTCAAAACCTGCAGAAATGGGCGAAACTTGCCACGCCTATTAAGGTTACTTCTCGACATAAACTTTTAAAACGCCGATACACGTGTCTTTTTTTTCGGTCCTCTTTCATAATCTGGACGAATTATCTTGTAATTATTTGTTGTGTTGTACAGTGTAATCGTAGATTTTTTATAGAATATTTTTCAATAATAGTGGATTAAAAAAAAACAATTTTTCAATAATCGTGGATTTGGCCGATACACTTGTCTTCTTTTTTTCGGTTCACTTTCATAATCTGGCCGAATTATCTTGTAATTACTTTTTTGTGTTGTACAGTGTAATCGTAGATTGTTTATAGAATATTTTTCAATAATAGTGGATTAAAAAAAACATTTTTTCAATAATCGTGGATTTTTTTTTAAATATTTATTCAATAGTCGCAGATTTTTGAAATATTTTTTTAATAATCGTAAATTTTTTTCTATATATTTTTTCAACAATCGTTGGGTTTTTATACCCTCCACAATATGGATTAAATTTGTCATTCCGTTTGTAACACATCGAAATATTCATCGGAGACCCTATAAAGTATATATATTATTGATCAGCATAAAATTCTATGTCGATTTGAGCATGTCCGTCTGTCCGTCCTGCAAGTAATAAAAACTTCTGTGCCAAATTATCTTTAAAATTACGAGCTGTATCTTGATGTCTGTTGAAATCAAGATACAGCTCGCAATTTTAAAGATAAGTTGGCACAGAAGTTTTTATTACTTGCAGGATGGTTGGTATTGAAAATGGGATACATCGGTCCACGTTTTGATATAGCCCCCATAGAACGGCACCTCCCGATTTTCGATCTTTTTAAGGTTTTAGCTTCATTAGCCTACTAAAATGGCTGAAAATTGGTACGCAGTCTTCTTTAGGGGTATACAACTTTCCCCCAAAATTTTGTCGGTATCGGTCCACACCTTCATATAGCCCCCATAGAACGGTACCTACCGATTTTCGGTATTTTGAAGGGTTTAGCTTCACCCGAAATCACCCCGAAATGGCTAAAATTTGGTATTTAGACTTCGTTGGGGGTACTCAAACTTCCCCTTTAAATTTGTCGGTATAGGTCCACGCCTTCATATAGCCCACATGGAAAGGTACCTCCCGAATTTTCGTATTTTGAAGGTTGTGTCTTCAATATTCCACCGAAATGGCTGAAATTTAGTATTAAGTCTTCAATGTGATATAAAACTGTTCGCCAGAAATTCGTCGGTATATGTCCACGTTTCGATATAGCCCCCATAGAACGGTACCTCCCGATTTTCGTAATACTGAAGATTGTGACGTCAATATCCAACCGAAATGGCTAAAATTCGTTATTTCGTCTTCCAAGAGTTATAAAATATTCCAGAAGAGTATCGTGAGTATCAATAATCGTGGATTTGTTAAAATTTTTTCAAGAATCGTGGATTTTTTAAAATTTGTTCAAGAATCGTTGATTTTTTTTAAATTTTTTCAAGAATCGTGGATTTTTTAAAAATTTTTTCCTTCCATATATTGGTCTACAATGACTGCCTTCCGCTCGTTCATAAAGACTTCCTTCCACTCTTCTATAAAAGGAGTCTATAAATACTTTCTTCCGTTGGTCTATAAAGACTTCCTTCTATAAAAATCTCATTCTTCTGGTCTCTAAAAACTGCAGTCTTTTAGTCCATGAAGAAGTCATTCTTGTAATCTATTTTTTGTCATTGTTCCGCATTTCTATTCAATAATATTTCCATATAACAACTGCTACCTGACAAAGGACCAAATATCTGAAATTTGTTGACAAGACAGGACATCGAAAATTAAAAAAATAAAAGCAGAAAAGTTCTTATATAAGTAGGAAGAAAAATAAAATTATGTTTATTTTAAGTCCATAATATTATTATGATATGCAATGGATATAAGGATGTGGAGGAGGACAACCAGTGACCAGCTTGATGTCTATATGTACGTATTGTAAATAAATATATATTACCAAAAACAAAACTTTGGGAAAAGTTTTGGTTTGCTTTTTCTTGAAAAAAAAAACTTTTGATGTGATTCCTTATGTTTGGTTTCTTTTTTTTACTCCCAAAAATCTTGTAAAAAACTAAAGTTTTTTGTTGTTGTCTTTTGTGTGGACAAGGAAGTATGTATAGAAAACAATACGCATATTTCCTGTATTCCTTCACATTATGTGATTTTGTGTGTTCGGCTTGCCTGACCTGTCATTTTGCAGTCAAACTTAACAAATGACCAACGATTTAATGTCAAAACTTTGTCCATTCCCATCTAAATTGTTTGAAGAAGAAGAAGAAGAAGGAATCTTTAAGACGGCCAATAACCTAGCCAGCAACTTCTAGGAAAATTGAAAACCTGGTCATGTAATAGCAGTGGGTGGGAGGAAAATGTTGTGTAACTTGGAATGTTAAGGCCAAAATTACACGGCAAAGAATAACAAAATATTAGAAACAAAAATATTATAAATGAACAAAAAATTATAAATGTTCAAAGTTTGGTGTCTTGGGGATCTTGGACGCCAGGGGAAAAATGGAAAATATGGTAGGTAGCTGACTTTTGTTTTGAATAAAAAAAAGGAAACACCAGTTTCTAGTTCTTGGAAAATGGATACGAAAACCTATTAATTCATGAAGTATATTTATCATAAAAGACAACTTACATTATTAGATAATCATATTCATTACTTGTGGCGTACTTAAGGAATACGTACTGAAGGAAACTGACAACACAAACTGACCATCTAACAAAAATGGCCACTTTAAGCATTAATTTGCCAATTTAAATAAAATAAATTTCATTAGGAAAATTCATAAAATTTCCCATTCAAATTTAAAGCATTTCATAATTAATTTATTTATTAAATTCATTCATAATATTTTATTGACGACAAGTTACAGACGTACATATGTATGGACATGATGTTACTGCTGTTGATTGGTCACTTGACTTTTAAAACCATAGAAATATTAATAAATTCTGAAATAGTAGAAGAAAAGTTGGCATTACCATAGAAACCACTTTATGGTGGAGAATTAAAATTTGGGAAATGAAATCATTACAAATTGTAGAAGCAATTATTGGCTAGAGGATATTAAGCGATAATTATATGAAGAAACATGACACATTCTCAGCTTACCACAGTACAAAAAAACACAATGAGAAAAATATTGAACCTACATGTCTCATGAACGGATACCTAATAAATAGTCTATCTTGGAACTTGGTCTAGGTTGAGAGTCAATATTTATTGGGGCATATCTCAGGAAATATTGACTTCTCTTAGCAAACACTTATAATTTTGTAGTCACAACAGCTATAAAAATTTCAACACGAAGTGGGGCATATGGTGGAGGTATCTGAAGAGTTATCCACATTTGCGCTGGATCTAATTTGGGAGTCATTTCTTTCGATTGGATTTTTTAAAAAAAATCCACGATTATTGAAAAAATATTTTTAAAAAAATCCACGATCATTGAAAAAAATACTTAAAAAATATCCACGATTATTGAAAATATGTTTAAAAAAATCCACGAGTATTGAAAAATATTTAAAAAAATCTACGATTATTAATATTTTTTTAAAAATCCACAATTATTGAAAAAAAATTCAAAAAATCCACGATTTTTAAAAAATATTTTAAAAAAAATCCACGATTATTGAAAAATATTTAAAAAAAATTACGATTATTGAAAAATATTTTAAAAAAATTTACGATTATTGAACAAGTATTCTTTAAAAAATCCATGTTAATTGAAAAATCTTCTTTAAAAATCTACGACTATTGAAAAATATTCTTTAAAAATCTACGATTATTGAAAAATATTCTTTAAAAAATCCACGATTATTGAAAAATATTCTTTAAAAAATCTACGATTATTGAAAAAAATATTTAAAAAATCCAATATTATTGAAAAAATATCTTTTTAAAAATTAAAAATTTTAAAAATCCACGATCATTGGAAAAATATTTGTTAAAAAACCTACGATTATTGGACAAATATTTTTTAAAAAATCCACGATTATTAAAAAAATATTTATTTAGAAAATCAAACAATGTTGAAAAAATATAAAAAACTATCCACGATTATTGAAAAAATATTTCAAAAATCCGCGATTATTGAAAAAAATATTTAAACAAATGCACGATTATTGAAAAAATATTTAAAAAATATTCTTTAAAAAGTCCACGATTATTGAAAAAAATTTTATTTTTAAATCCACTATTACTGAAAAATATTCTTTAAAAAACCTACGACTATTGAAAAAATATTTTTTAAAAAATCCACGATTATTAAAAAAATATTCTTTAAAATATCCACGATTATTGAAAAAATATTTAAAAAATATCCACGATTTTTGAAAAAATATTAAAAAAATCTCATTATTGAAAAAATATTCTTTAAAAAATTCATATATTGAACAAATATTTAAAATATCTACTATTATTGAAAAGATTATTGAAAACATACATATTTAAATAAAATACACGATTATTGAAAAAATATTTTTTAAAAAATCCATTTTTATTGACATACATATTTATAAAATCCACGATGATTGAAAAAATATTTTTCAAAAATCCATGTTGATTGAAAACATATTCAAAAATCCACGATTAATGTAATTATATTTCTTTATTTACAGAATTTGTGTATTACATTTAAAAGCTTATTTAAAATTACTGCGCAAAAAAAAGAAAATTTTGATTAAATAGACAATGGTTTTAAGGTAAACCGTCTGTCCTTTGCGTTTGTGTGTTAATATGAGTTTATACTGTGTTGTATTCGGTTATTAGAAACTTTCTATAATTTAAACAAACTTTCAAGTACATGACCAGTTTTCTCCAGTAATGTGCTTCACGACCATCCAGAATGTTAATCACATCTTCTTCTGATAATACTGCAGATTGAAAAATTCTAATTCTAAATTCTCTCAGGATAGGACACTCTCCTAAGAAATGCTGCAATGTTTCATCCCGATTTAGATTGCATAACGTACATTTACAATCTACACTTTCCGTGTTATATCTGGTTGCATTCAAATTGATCAGACCACATCGTGCCTTAAAGATCCATGAAATTTGATCGCTAGTAAAAGAGTTAGTAAAGTACATTTCTCCCATTTTATAGTCTAAATGTTTATACATTCTATCTTGGCTTTGATGTTTTAGCCTCAAGTTTTTTTGTAACATCGATTTTTGCTCGCTACCTAAAATGCATCTACTAAATAATGTCCACTCATGTTCATTTGAGGTATTAGGCCATTGAACGTTTAATCGTAGAGCAATACTTTTAATATTTGATACCCAGAATCCTTCATTTTCCAGCAATATATTGGTTTGTTTCCTCGGTAAACGATGTTCTTGATATTTGTACATGACTTGGTGTATATATTGTAGATGTAATTTGAGTGTGTATAAGTGGCAGCTTTCAATATTAGTTTCGAGCATAAGAGCGTAGTTGGGTGCAGAACTTGGTACTTTGAGGATTTTCTTCAAAAAATAACGCTGCAGTTTATCAACCTCGTCAAAATATGAATATCCCCACACTTGTGCGGCATAAGTTTGAATTGCCCTGCAAACAGCTTCATACACCTTCCACTTCATTTGGATGTTAACATCTTTCTTTCCTAAGAAATCAGTCCATGTTGAATTTATTGCCATTTTTGACTGACTGGTTCGTTTTTCAATATGTTTTGTAAACGAAAGTTTTGGAGTAACTGTGACGCCCAAGTATTTATATTCATTTACAACTTTTATTTCGTTTCCCTTGAACGTCCATTTCTCATTTCTGCTGAGCCTTCCTCCCTTTCTGAATATGAGTATTTCTGACTTGTTCATATTGACTATCAGATTCCACTTTTCACAATAACTTTCAAGGTTTGAGATCATAGTTTGCAGCGTAATTATATCATCTGACAAAATAACAATATCATCTGCATAAAGCAGAAGCCTAATATTCATATTTTGAATATAAATACTTCCTTCTAGGTGTTCGTGCAGATCATTGATATAAAGCGAGAATAACAGTGGCGATAAGAGGCAGCCTTGTTTCACCCCCGAACTAGTTTCAAAGTATTCAGACAGTTCTTCTCCTGTCCATACCGCATATTCTGTATTTCTGTATATACTTTCAATCAGTTTTAGAAATTTATACGAAACACCGAGTTGAGCTAGTTTATATATTAACGATTTTCTGAAGACATTATCAAAAGCGGCTTTAAAGTCCACAAAGAAAGCATATACTTTCTTATTTTCCTTCTGTTTAATATTTACAATTGAAGCCAGATTGTATATGTTATCCACCGTCGAGTAGCCTTTTCGGAAACCTGCCTGGTATTCAGTGAGCACTTCATGATGGTCAACCCAATTATATAACCTTTGGTTTAAAATTCCCATCATTACTTTAGCAATAGTATTCATAAAAGCAATTCCTCGATAATTTGACGGTTCTGACATATCTCCTTTTTTGTGAATAGGAAAGATTATGGTTTTCTTAAAAGCATTATCGATGCATCCTGTAGTTAAAATTTTGTTGTATCTTGCTACCAGCTGCTTGTGGAAATCATCTGTTGCGTACATAATGTGCTCATAGGGAATTCTGTCCTCCCCTGGCGCTTTGTTTATTTTCACCTTTCTCAAAATACTTCTTAGCTCCCACAAGGTAATTTCGCAGTCTAGAAGCGGATCAGTGATATATTGTTGAGCATAACTTATTTCCAGAGAATTATGGGAAGGATTCAAAAGCTCTTGAAAGTAATTTTTAAAGCAACTTGAAGGTATTGATGAGCTGATTTGAAATGTTTGGTTCCTTATCATTTTCACTGCTTTCCACCATTGTTTTGAGTCATTTACACTGTTGATTGTATCCATCAAGTTTCTGTTATGATTCTGTTTGTTGGTAGTGCAAATAATTTTATATTTCTTTGCCGATTCTATGTATATTTTTCTATCCTCAAATGTATTGCTTCTCCTATACTTTTTCAGAAGAGAAAACATTTTTTCTCGTGCATTATGACATTTAAAATCATACCATGGTTGCTTTTGTGTAAACACTCTTCTGCTCGCTTTAGTTTTTACCGACGCTTTTATTATGTTTCCAAGCTCATCTAAAGTGATTTCATTCGATCTGCTTAGAGTTGTATTTAGATTCTCTTGGATGCATTCCTGGTATTTCTTAATATTATGTTTATCCCATAAGAGCTTAGGCAACCAGTTAAGATTCTTGATGTTAGTGTTTTCTGTTGGTAATTTAAGTTGAAGTTTTATTGGTAAATGATCCGACCACGTTTGTTCTTCAACTGCGAATTCCTCCACAAGACCTAGTATTTCCTGGGATACTGCGCATATATCATTAACAGATTCGCCTGTCCCACTTATGAAGGTAAGATGCCCTTCCTCGTCTCCACGCGTTCTACCGTTCAGAATGAGGAGATTGTTATTTGTACACAATTCTATTAGCAGGTTTCCTTTTCTGTTTGTATGTTTGTCTCGAGATTTTCGTGTGGTCATACCAGCAGCAAATAGCTCTCTATAAATTCCACTAACTTCTTGTGTTACTTCACCTATCCTTGCATTAAGGTCCCCAATTAATATTACATTAAACAAATCGTTTTCTTCGAGAAGCTTACAAATCTTATTATAGTTGTTGTCCCATTGAGCGGGTCTCCAATACTGGGGAATAATTGTGAATAATGGCCCTTGTTTGGAGTGAAACTGATAGCAATTGATGTTTTCATGTTCTGTGACCCTATGTTTAATGCCCATTTTTGATGTAGTTTCGTTGACTGCAACTATGACGCCACCAATTGCACGACCGTATGTGTTTTCTCTTGTTGCTGCAACATTATATAATTGAAATCCAGGGAAGTATTTTTTAATGTTTTCAAATTTATTTTCTGTTAAATGGGTTTCAGTAAGTATAATTATGTCATTGTTATGTAAATAATTAAAAAAAGATGGAAATAGATATTTATTTTCAATCCCATTTATATTGTATGATAAGATAGAGAGGTTATTGTAGGTTAATTTTGTGGTTGCATTTAGTTTTTTGATTCAGTTTCAGATAGCAAGTACTCGTAATTAATGTCCACAGACTTTATAATGTCGCCGTAGATCTTTTTTAGTTCCTCTTTAGCGGCATTCTTTCCGGCAATAAGCTTGCGGTCCTTATTCCAAGTAAACCATGTATTATTTATTCTAATTCTGTCTTCCTTAACTGTGATTCTTTGATCCTTGCTTATGGCCAATATTTTTGACTTGAGACAAAGAGAAGCCTTTTTAAATTGTTGTTTTGATGGAATGAGATCGCGTTCAATATATATGTTGGAGCCAGTTAACTTTCTACTGTTACGTATAACTTCTTCCATTTCATGGTTTGATGCAAATTCGACAATTACGCTCATTTTCCCATTTCTTTCGTAAATTTTTTTGACTGATCTTGCCATCAATCTCAATTCCAGTTTATTTGTTAATATATCATTTACTTCCGTTGTAGGTTCTTTCGAAGACTTAAGGCCGCGTATGAAAATTTTGCTGCTTTTGATCTGTTCATGCATCCACATTATATCCTTCTTATTTTCCTCACATTCTCTTCGTACTTGTTTCAGTTCCGCCTTCAGCTGTTGATTTTCCGTTCTTAAAAAGTTTAATTCAGAACCGATTGAAGAAATTTCAGTTTTCACTTCTTCAATATCTTCCTTTGTAGACAACGTTTTTAGCTTTTCATCTAAATTTGCATTTATTGTGCTGCTTTTTAGGTGTATAAGTTCCATTTGTGAGAGACCAGCTGGAGATGTGGACCTGTCTGTTGCAATACCTGGTGACAACTCGTTTCTGTTTCGCTTAGATGACTGAGCATTTATTGTTTGCTGGGTGGCAATGGCATTTGACGGAGGAGTACGTTGCATATTTAAAGTTAAAACAGCAAGGAATGTAACGGACAATTTCTTGTGGTTGGCAACTCACTGTATTGAAATCGATAACTTTTCGGAGTTTATCGGTTTTTATCGATCTTTTATCGTTTTTTTGTCAGCTCTATGTTTGAGCAACAAGGCCAGCTGATATTATTGTTTTGGTTTTGTTGTGTTTGTGCGAACTTAGACTTTCCAGTAAAAAATATTTTTTTTTTCTGATTTTTATGAAGAGAAATGTAACATTTATTAACTCACCCTGGCAACAATGGATATTCCCTTCAACTACAGAGAAGTTAATTTCTTTGCTCTTCAATTCGGTGCTAGTTTTGGGCTGGTATGATGTCTATTTCCTTGGAAAATTGCTGGTTATGTAGAAGCTCTGGCACAGTGTGTATGTCCACGATTATTTAAAACAATATTTTTTAAAAATCCACGTTTTTTGAAAAATATTTATTAAAAAATTCAAGTTTTTTGAAGAAAATATTTTTTTTAAAAAATTCAAGTTTTTTGAAGAAAATATTTTTAAATAAATCCACGAATATTGAAAATATTTTTTTTTTTAAATCCACGATTATTGTATCTTTTTTTTTATAAAATCCACGGTTACTGAAAAAATGTTTTTTTTTAAATCAACGATTATTGAAAAACAGTTTTTAAAAATCCACGATTATTATAAAATCATTTTTTAAAAATTCCACGATTATTGAAAAAATATTTTTTTAAAAAATCTACGATTATTGAAAATATATGGGGATTTCTGAGTGAAATCGGACATTTTTTCAAAATGAGGATTTTTGCTGTGGTGATGCTGCTCATTAGCAATACATTTTAGTATATTTTCAGATTTTTTGACTAACGGTTCCAGAGATATCGCGCCTTGAAAAGTCAAAAATTCAGAAAAAATAGTAATTGCCCGAATCCCACTACCAAATAGGGCTTAAAATTTTTGTAATTGATCGTAGTTTAATACAAAAAAAAATTAAAGAAAATCGAAGGGGTCGAACATCTTTAAAATTTGATTTTAAATATTAAATCGCAAAAATAGCATCCAAGCCCACTGTGCAATTTTTTTTAAAACATTTTATTAAATCATTGATAAAACAACAAAATATACATAGAAAGACTTTTTCAAATTGGACCAATATTAAAGAAGTTATGAGTATTTTTTTGCATGTAGTGTTTACAGAATTTGATTTTTTCAAGGCGCGATACCTCTGGAACAGTTAGTCAAAAAAATCAGAAAATATACTAAAATGTTTTGCTAATAAGCAGCATCACCACAGCAAAAATTAAAGAAAATCAAAAACCTTATCTTGAAAAAGTGTCCGATTTCGCTCAGAAATCCCCATATATTTTTTAAAAAATCCAAAAGGGCCAAAAATTAACTTCGTTTCATAACAATCCCTGAACAGATTTTAAGTGTACTTAAGCGAAATTTTTGAACTTTTGTGAGTTAGGAGGAGTAGTCCGATATGGTCTTACTGACTTAAATTTGAGAGAAATAAGGCGATGTACAAAGGTTGTACCAATGTCAGTCAGTCCTTTTGATATTAAATAACTGTAGGATTTTTTGAACTTTCGGCGGCATTATGCCTTTAAGAATTGACATAAAAATTATAACAAAACAAGTAAAAAAGCCTTATGTTCGATCGGGCCGAACTTTTTATACCCTCAACTGTGATATGTTTTGAACTAAAATATAATAAATAATTTTCTCTCTCTTTTACGAAAGTACCCATGTCCATAATTTATGGTGGAGAAGTTTTCTGACCACTGCAAAACCTAAATGCCTAGTTATTAGACAGCGGAATTTTATGCAACCTCTATTTTTGATCCGACTAATGTCAAATATTGGGGTTGGGCATATTTTTGGCTATCTAAACATATCACACAAGCAAAATGCATAAATGATGCATATGCAAAAATCGGGAGGAACCGTTCTATGGGGGCTATATTTAACCGTAAACCTGTACCGACAAATATATGGGGAAAAATTGTATACTCCCAGCGAAGACTATAGATCAATTTTCAGCCATTTCGGAGATATATAGAAGCCACAATTATCAAAATACCGAAAATCGGGAGGTACCGTTCTATGGGTGCTATATTAAGGCGTGGACCTATACCGACAAATATCCAAAGACGACTAAATACCAAATTTCAGTCATTTCGGTGAGATATTGAGGCCTCAACTTTCAAAATACCGAAAATTGGGATGTACCGTTCTATGGGGGCTATATGAAGACCTGGACCTATACCGATTCAGGTCTAAAGCTTTATACCCCAACGAAGACTAAATACCAAATTTCAGCCATTTCGGTGGGATAATGAGGCCGCAACCTTAAAACTAGGGAAAATCGGGAAGTACCGTTCTATGGGGACTATATGAAGAGGTGGACTTACATATACCGACAACTTCCAGCGGAAACTTTTATACCCCCAACGAGGATTAAATACCAAATTTCAGTCATTTCGGTGGGATATTGTGGCCGCAATTTTCAAAATACCGAAAATTGGGAGGTACGGTTCAATGGGGGCTATATGAAGGCGTGGACCTATGCCGACAAATTTCCGGTGGAAAGTTTTTCTACCCCCAACGAAAACTTAATACCAAATTTCAGCCACTTCAGTGATATATTGAGGTCACAAGCTTCAAAATACCGGAAATCTGGTGGAGCTGTTCTATGGGATCTATATTAAGGCGTAGACCTATACCTAAAAATTTCCGGTCGAAACTTTTTTATCTCCAAGGAAGGCTAAATAACAAATTTCAGTAATTTCAGGGCTATATGAAGGCGTGGACCTATTCGGACAAATTTCAGGTAGAATGTTTTATACCCCCAATGAAGATTAAATAACAAATTTCAGCCATTTTAGTGAGATAATGAGGCTAAAACCTTCAAATAACCGAAAATCAGGTCAGGAGGTACCGTCTATGGGGGCTATATCAAAACGTGGACCGATATAGCCCATTTTCAATACCAACCATACTCTATCTTAAAAAGTGCGAGCTGTATCTTGATTTCAACAGACGGACGGACGGACAAACGGACACTGTTTTATGGACTTAGAATTTTAATCTGATCAAGAAAATATATACGACGAATATTTCGATGTGCTACAAACGGAATGACAAATTTGATTATACCCTCCATATTATGGTGGAAGGTATAAAATTGTAGAACCATACTATGGAACGTTGTACCCAAAATGTTGGGGTAGCTAGTAATCGGCACTTTAACAAATATCTTAAGAGGGACCCTCATTTTAGCAGACTAAGTGGACATTATTATCTCTGTAGCGTCCTAAAAGTCTGGAATGTCAGAAAGGTTGAAGAAGTTAAACAGTGCCAGAGATATCACTCCACCCTCAGGAACTCCTTTTTTCACTCTACGAGTTTTTGACCTCTTATTTCTTAGTTCCACAAACGACTGGGTTCACAAATATAGTTGATTATCCAACGTTTCAAACACGAGTGTACGGAGGTCTTCTCTATGTCCTCTAACATATATGTGGGGATATGGCGTGTAATGTTATTGTAGTACTGTACATTTTCCGAAATTCATGCTGACGTTGGGCAACTGGGAAACAGCTTCTAATCATCGAAGGAAGTAGTGGTTCTAGAATCTCCGTTACTGCCGACAGATGGACATCGGTCTCTACGATATACTTCTCCAGGCATCCTTTACTGGCTTCAGTAGCGTGACTTCCTTGCAAACTTTCCAGACTTTTGGAGCAATGTGGGGTGTCTTAATTGAAGGACGCTACTAAACTTCGGAGGGATCTAGCTGATAATGCTTTACCATAGATACGCCGTCCGTGATCAACGCTCTAGATGATTTCGCATTTCAGGTTACATCTTCAACATTGCTCATTTTCGTTTGTGCTAGCCTACTGCCTGGTGACTCCAAGAGTAAGTTCTCTACTTCTTGGTTCTTCAAGATTTGTACAACGAAGCTTATCAGGCTCATTGGCTAGTCCCGACGCCTATGCTGGGAACTTTCTAATTTCGGGTTTTTGAGTAGCAGGTATGTTGCTTAGCTACGCGAGGATCTTTAAAACCTTTTCAATCAGCTTTTCCATGATTCAGAAAATACTACCGTCAGTTCCTATGAAATCGGGTGGTATTTTAAAAGTGACGGTCGGAGGAAGTTTTTACATGCGAAGCGGAATGACCGATGGAACCCGTCTATCATACAGGTTGTTACAGTGTATATGCCTGGCGAGCTGTGGGAATCTCCTCTTGCAAAATATGGAGCTATCAATTTCATCGGTCTGCGCTGTACCCCTCTGGTATCAAAGGTCCAGACAGGCATTAGACACCTCTACTTCGACAGTCTCATATTTTACTGTTTCCCACTACATGGTTCACTAGAGTCGAGTTCTAACGTGACGGATGGTTCTGGAATGTTGTGTAGGGAAGGCAACTATTGTTTCTCTGTTTCATGAACAATCTTGAAAGCTACAGGTGGCGGTATGCTCTGTTTATCGACTCTTGTACAATCTTGCCGCTAAACTTTGTATAAATATAGCAACGTTCAAAGCTACAGATGACATTGAGCTATGTTCCCTTGATTAAGGCGACCATATTGTTTTTCGCACTCATAATTGCAGAAATGATGCATTTCCGGGGCGCTGACTAACAAAATTGGGTATAAGGATCATCATTTGTCGTTCTTGAGGAAACTGCGACGACGATGTCTCGCGTGCAGAAAGCAGCAACATACTTTTTCGCAGTAGTCCTGGAGGTTGCTAAGACCAGAGCAGCCTACATCCGTTACATCTTGCCAATGGTGATATGTTTTGGATGCGGATCTGACAAACGAAACAGATTTATGGCCCGGAATTTTTTTTTACACCAAAGGTGTAAAGACCCGGTTTCCGTGTGATTTGTCTTCCACGAAAAATCCTGCTGATCTTTAATAACAATACAAATTTTTATGCAAGTCCTATTGGTATTTGATATTTCTATGATAAACTCTATAGGACTTGTACGAAGAGATCTACCACAACTTGTGTTTGTCTTCTAAACAATTTGGCCACTCCCGTCTGCTTGTGTGCTGACCGGAGTGCTGGAGAACTTCCACATATTTTAATAATTTTGTTCAAATTTAATTGGTTGAAACGGTCATTTCTATCTGATACCTCCCCAACAAAAGTTCTGAAGTTTTGCCATAAGTTCAGTATAAAACCCCCTCTTGCAATTGTTTACAGTGAGTTGCCTTTTAAGAATAGTATATTTTTTCCTTGAGTAAGCTTCGACTTCCTAAGATAAACACCCTTTTGTAACAAACTATACCGCTAGGCCGCTAATCAAGGGCAACAGACTTCCTTCATCTTGTCTTTAAAGACTCCCTTCTGGTCGTCTATAAAGCCTAAGTCAATAAAGACGAAATTCATCTCGTTTAAAAGACTTCTTTTTGGTCAATTCATCTATATAGACACACTTCCACTTCAAAATATGGCCAATATATATTTATATAATCATTCATTTTTCATCATCATCATTCACAACTAAGTCACTTCAATATCAAATATACATAAAGTTAACATTAGCCAACTCTACACAAATTCATGTGGCCAATATTATATATTAAGATTTCATACTCCACAAATGTATGAGCCCACTTATCATCAACTTGTCATATTATTTGTGATGAATTAGTTCAAGAAAAGTCATTTTAATTATACAAATATGCGATAAACAGCAGCAGGACACACTGGTATTTTTAGCTTATCCTATAAATATCTTTAGAATGACTTTTATTTTTTATATGGTTATGAAGGTGGGCTATTCCATAACAATAGAAGCTAAGAGCATTTAAGGATGTTTTTTCTGGAAAAATAATTTTTAAAAAACCACGATTTGAAGAAAAGTAATTTTAAAAATACACGATTTGTTGGTCCTTGGAAAAAATATTTAAAAAATACACGATTTGTTGGTCATTGAAAAAAATAATTTTAAAAATCCACGTGCTGGTAATCGACGTTTTCTTTGTTCTTAAAAAAAAATATTTTTTAAAAGTCCACGTTTTGTTGGTTCTTGAAAAAATATTTTTAAAAAATCCTCCTTTTGTTTGTCATTGAAAAATATTTTTTTTTTTAAAAATCCACATTTTGTTGGTCCTTGAAAAATTATTTTTTTTTTAAAAATCCAAGTTTTGTTGGTCCTTAAAAAATATTTTTTAAAAATCCACGATTTGTTGTTCCTTAAAAAAAAATAAATATAAAAATCCGAATTTTGTTGGTTCTTGAAAAAAATATATATTTTTTTTTTTTAATCGACGTTTTATTTTTCCTTGAAAAATATTAAAAACAAAACGTTCTGCTTTTCCTTGCAAAAATAGTTTAAAAAATTAACGTTTTATTTTTCCTTGATTTTTTTTTAATTTACGTTTTGTAGGTCCTTGGAAAAATATTGATATTTGAAAAAAAAAAATATTTTTTAAAAATCCACGTCTTGTTGGACTTTGCAAAAAATATTTGTTAAAAATCAACGGTTTTTTGGTCCTTGAAAAAATAATTTCTATAAAAAATCCACGTTTTTTTGGTCCTTGAAAAAATAATTTCTATAAAAAAGCCACGTTTTTTGGTCCTTGAAAAAATAATTTCTATAAAAAATCCACGTTTTTTGGTCCTTGAAAAAATAATTTCTATAAAAAAATCCACGTTTTTTTGGTCCTTGAATAATTATTTTTTAAAAATCCACGTTTTGTTGGCCTTTGATTTTTTTTAAATCCACGATTTGTTGGTCTTTCAAAAGAAAATAATTTTAAAAGTTTTGTTGGTTCTTGAAAAAAATATTTTTATAAATCCACGTGTTGTTGGTTCTTGAAAAAATCCACGATTTGTTGTTCCTTGAAAAAAAAAAATAATTTTAAAAATCCACGATTTGTTGTTCCTTGAAAAAAAAAAATAATTTTAAAAATCCACGATTTGTTGGTCCGTGACCAAAAATTTTTCTAAAAAATCACGTGTTGGTGGTCTTTGAAAAAATATTATAATTTTTAAAAGTCCACGTTTTCATGTTCTTGCGAAAAATATTTTTTAAAAATCCACGTCTTGTTGGTCCTTGAAAAAAATATTTTTTAAAAATCCACGTCTTGTTGGTCCTTGAAAAAAATATTTTTTAAAAATCCACGTTTTGTTGGTCCCTGAGAAAAATATTTTTTAAAAATCCAAGTTTTGTTGGTCCTTGAAAAAAATATTTTTTAAATATCCACGACCTGCTGGTCCTTGAAAAAAATATTTTTAAAAAATCCACGTTTTGTTGGTCCTTGCAAAAAATATTTTTTAAAAATCCACGTTTTGTTGTTCCTTGAAAAAAATATTTTTTAAAAATCCACGTTTTGTTGTTCCTTGAAAAAAGTATTTTTAAAAATCCACGTCTTGTTGGTCCTTGAAAAAAATATTTTTTAAAAATCCACGTTTTGTTGGTCCTTGAAAAAAATATTTTTTAAAAATCCACGTTTTGTTGGTCCTTGAAAAAAATATTTTTTAAAAATCCACGTTTTGTTGGCCTTAGGAAAAAATATTTTTTAAAAATCCACGTTTTGTTGGCCCTAGAAAAAAATATTTTTTAAAAATCCACGTCTTGTTGTTCCTTGAAAAAATATTTTTTAAAAATCCACGTTTTGTTGGCCCTTGAAAAAAATATTTTTTCAAAATATAAGTTTTGTTGGCCCTTAAAAAAATATTTTTTTTAAAAATCCACGTTTTATTGGCCCTTGAAAAAAATATTTTTTAAAAATCCACGTTTTGTTGGTCCTTGAAAAAATATTTTTTAAAAATCCACGTTTTGTCGGCCTTAGAAAAAATATTTTTTAAAAATCCAAGTTTTGTTGACCCTAGAAAAAATATTTTTTAAAAATCCACGTTTTGTTGGGCCGTGAAAAAAATATTTTTTAAAAATCCACGTTTTGTAGGCCCTTGAAAAAAATATATTTTTAAAAATCCACGTTTTGTTGGCCCTTGCAAAAAATATTTTTTAAAAATCCACGTTTTGTTGGTTCTAAAAAAAATATTTTTTTAAAAAAGTCGGTCTTTGTTGCTCCATGAAAAAATATTTTTTTTCCTAATATTACTGTTCTCTATGACAGAAACAAGTCATAGAAACTTTCCAAGTGACTTTTTGCTTTCTAGCCCCAACATATTTATATAATTATATATCTTAATGTGTATATGTGACGTGCGTATATGTCTCCATGTGTATGTACGGGTAATTAATTGCTTGCATAAGTGTTAGCAATTATTGCCACATTAAGTTTAAACAAAACCCAGAAATTGATTGATTATGAATGATTGCTGGCCATTGTTGTTTCCGTGCATTTCGTCATGCTCAACAATACCAACTACTTGGCCATCATCAGTCGACCATATCCTTAAGGCTATTTATATTCTTAAAATTCATTGTAATATTGTGGTTAGAAGATTTAACAATAAATAAAGTTCATATTATGATGATGATAATAATACTTGTAATTATGATTGTTAATGGTGATTATCATGGTATAATTACTCATTATCCTTACTAATATCCATTTTACACATACATATATGTGATATGGATAAATTGATTTAATACAATAGACTTCTTTCGGATGAGATTTGTGGTATTTATTTAATAAAAGAACAATTCAAGTGGAATAGTTTTTGCAAAAGCTCTTTGGAAAAATTTAAAGAAATTATTTCATAATTAAAAATTTTAATTAATAATTGAAAATTTTAATAATTGAAAGGGAGGTTGTTCCTTTCAAAGACCAAAGGACCACTTAATTCTGCTTAAATTTTTAGTTTTAAAGTGAAGTTGATAAATTCAAACATGAATTAAATATTTCTTTAACAATTTTTGACTGGCGAGGAACCTGCGAACCAAGGATAAAATTGTATGTCCATGACATCTATTCTAATTTAATATATAAAAAAATATTTAAATCTAATTTTTGTAGGAGCTTCCTTAAATGTTTACAAATGCCTGAAATAATTGAAAATTATAATGATTCTTCGTTTAGGAATCAGCCAATAATAAAAAAGCTTCTGTTTGGCACCACCACCACCTTGACATAAATTAAAAACTCCATCTGCCTTCATTGTGAAATGACAGTAAACACAAAAAAGTTATAGCTTAGCGCTGTGTGAAACAAAAAAATATATATAGGATTTTTGTTATAGTGTTTTTAGTTTTTGTGTTCTTAGTTTTCCCTGAGTTTAGTATTATTGCCCTCCGGTTACATCTTTCGCCAGGAAAAATATTAGCAGCAACACCTGCTTGCTTCATAATTTTACTATACAATTGCATTGCATAGCTGACGTCCTTCCTTTTTGTTCCCGTTGTAAGCAAATTTAGCATTTCCTTGGAAGTGAAGAGTTTTTGGGTAAAAACCCAGTAAACAAAATAAAATTTTCTAAGAATATTAGAAAACCTATTTTCCACCAGTCTCCCTTGTCCCTTCAGGGATGTTGTGGGAACATATGTATGTGTAAGTATGTATTTTCCACCAGCATCTGCGAGAGAACTAAGCGACGGTTCTATTATAAGAATAAGTGCAGTATGATTTAGTTTTGTAGCTGAACGATATGGGACTTCTCTGCTGAAAAATGTAGTGTTGGTTGGCACAATGCTAGAATTCAGCCGATCCGAATGATCAGGCACTTCTTTAAAAGATTATAATAATGTATGAAATATACCTTGTGGATACTGCAATTCTTCTTAGATTCAACTAAGCAGAAGCGGACAATTCAGGGGATCTGGTAAGAGAGCCTCAAAACAAATAACCCTGTGTCTGGGATCACTGGATCAACGAGTCGACTGAAATATTTTTTGCCCAGTGTGGAAGACTAGCTGATTGTTACACTGCAGATTGTGGAAAGCCCAGTAGAGATATATAATTACAAATCAAGTAAGCAGTTTCCATACAGTTCAACGGATTTTGGGATAGAGTATCGGTGGGTACGTTGCGTCCTGAATCGACTGCAGTTTTTGCCGCCTCTAAAATATTCAATATCATGCAACTCATGTGAATGATTACAAATTTTGTCTAGAGGATGGGGTATTACACAATCCTTACAATAACCGCAATACTGCATAACATGGAATAGGGAAGGCGTCACAAAACATGATGTCAGTTGAAGTAGCGCAGCGAGGTTTCAAAGTCTATATATGATTCATTCGTATGAAAAAAAACACGTTCATTGGTAAATTGAATCCACAACAACTAAACTAAACACTTTATGGGGTGCAGCATAAAAAACCGACTTCGGTTTTTTAAAACCGCCCTAGTGGACCTATACCGACAAATTTCTGGGAGAAAGTTGTATACCCCCAACCAAGACTATGTACAAAATTTTATTTATTTATAAAAAATCAAGAGGTAAGCTTCTATGGGCAATACAGGACCCCGCCGACATAAACTGATAATTCTCTTCTGAAATATTTAATAACCACATGGAAAACTAAATAACAAATTTCAGTCTTTCGGTGGCATATTGACGTCACAACCTTCAGAATTATGAAAATCGGGAGGTTCCGTTCTGTGGGGGCTATGTCGAAACGTTGACCTATATTGACAAATTTCTGGGATATCTTTTTACCTCCAACAAAGAGTAAATTTCAGCCATTTCTATGGGGCTATATGATGGCGTGGACCTATACCGACAAATTTGTGGGAGAAAGTTTTACACCCCCAACGAAGACTAAGTACCATACTTTAACCATTTCGGTGTGATAATGACGCTAAAACCATCAAAACACCGGAAATCGGAGGGTACCGTTCTATGGGGTCTATACGAAGGCGTAGACCTTTACCGACAAATTTAATATGGAACGTTTAATACCCCAAATGAAGACCAAATACCAAATTTCAGCCATTTCGCTGGAATATTGAGGCCACAACCTTCAAAATACCGAAAATCGGGAGGTACCGTGCTAGGTGGGCTATACGAAGGCGTGGACCTGTAGCGACAAATTTCGGGGGGAAAGTTTTATAACCCCAACGAAGACTAAATACCAAATTTCAGCGGTTTCTGAGGCTACAACCTTTAAAATACCGAGAATCGGGAGGTACTCTCCTATGGGGGCTATATGAAGGCATGGACCTGTAACAACAAATTTCTAGTGGAAAGTTTAATACTCCCAACGGAGACCAAATACCAAATTTCAGCCATTTCGCTGGAATATTGAGGCCACAATCATCAAAATACCGGAAATCGGAAGGTACTGTTCTATGGGGGCTATATGTAGGCGTGGACCTTTACCGACAAAATTCATATGGAACGTTTCATACCAGAAATGAAGACCAAATACCAAATTTCAGTCATTTCGGTGGGATATTGTGGCCACAATCTTCAAAATACCGGAAATAGGGAGGTACCGTTCTATGGGGGCTATACGAAGGCGTGGACCTATACCGAAAAATTTCAAGGGGACAATTTAATACTTCCAACTTAGACCAAATACCAAATTTCAGCCATTTCTGTGGTATATTATGATCACAACCTTCAAAATATCGAAAATCGGAAGGTACCGTCATATGGGGCCTATATGAAGGCGTGGACCTATACTGACAAATTTCAGGTGGTAAGTTTAACAACTGAAATGAAGACCAAATAGCAAATTTCAGCAATTTGGCTGGAATATTGATTCCACAACCTTCAAAATACCGGAAATTGGGAAGTACCGTTTTACGGGGACTATACTAAGGCGTGGATCTATACCGACAAAATTCATATGGGACGTTTAATACCCGAAATGAAGACCGAATACCAAATATTGAGACCATAACCTTTAATATACCGCAAAAAGGGAGGAACCGTTTTACGGGGGCTTGGGTGACGTAGGGGATGGAATATACCAAGGATCGGTCCTGACCGGCTTTAACATGGCAAAGCCCAGGATTTATCTTGGTTCCTCTTTCATCTCAAGTGGACACCGACCTCCCCATGGTGTCACCTGGGGAGCTGCCGTTAACGCCCGTTAAAGGTAGTGAGCTAACATGTGCCACGCGTTTACCCGTAAGAACGTTAAAAACTTGGGTTTGGGCGTCGGGTTAGTAACCCTCCCCTAGAAAAAGCAGCCTACTATGAAAAAACGAAACCCCTCTAAAGTTGACGTTATCTGCGAAGGTGCAGTTTACGCATTGGCAGATGTACAGGAAATACGATGAATTGGGATTGGCGTCACAACAACACCTTAAGGTGACGCACTGTATTATAGCTGTCATGACACAAAGCATGAGTTTTGTTGCTGATTTGTAGTTGGTCGGAGATTAAAACATCTGGTCTCCAGCTTCACGCCAGTGAATGAAAGACACGCAGCAATTCGATTAAAAGCAAAATTCTTCAACATCAGCTTTATTTGCAATCATGCTCCCACTGAATTCAAGGACGAACAGACCAAAGATATATTTTACGAGCGTTTGGAAGAAACTTATGACCTTTGCCCTGCTCATGACATTAAAATCATTCTAGGCGATTTTAATGCCAAAATTGGAAAGGAGAATATCTTTTGCCCAACAGTCGGGAAATTCAGTCACCACCGTGAAACATCTGACAATGGTATGAGGCTGATAGACTTTGCAGCTGCAAAAAACATGGTAGTTAGCAGTACCAGATTTAAACATCTCGATATTCATAAGGGCACCTGGCTGTCTCCAGATCAAAGTACAAGTAATCAAATTGATCATGTTGTGATAGATGGAAGACATTCATCGAGCGTGTTGGATGAACGATGGGAGGAGCAAACATAGATTCGGACCATTAACTTTTTGAAGCAAAGGTACCTGCCAGATTCAACGTAGCAAACAACGAACGGACACAACACGGACGTTGGACATCGATAAGTTGCAAACACAACAGATAGCCACAACATAGTCCACTCAATTAGTCCAATTGCTTAATGAAAGCACTCCTCGCCCCGATAATATATCAGTACAATGGCAAAATATTGCCCACTCCATTCACACAGCCGCAAAATCCATACTTGGATACCAGAGACCTCCACCAAGGAATCCATGGTATGACCAGGAGTGTCGTCCTGCTACCGAATAGAAAAATGCGGCATATAGGGCTACTATACAATAAGTAGCAACGCTTAGCACAGGAGAGAGTTATCGGGAGAAAAGGAGAGAGGAGAAACGTCTTTTGCGCAGGAAAAAGAGCGAGATGGAAAGGCAGGCGTGTGAAAATATAAAGATGTACAGGAGCCAGAATGAAGTCAGAAAGTCCTATCAAAGAGTGAAACATCAAACTGATGGCTTTGGTACAGGCACATTCTCCTGTAGAGACCAGCAAGGTAATTTGGTAACTGATACAGATAGTGTGCTCAGGATATGGAAAGAACATCAAAACTGCAAAGATGAGGTTAAGACAGCAATAAATCGGCTGAAGAATAATAAGGCTGCAGGAGCTGATGGCTTACCAGCCGAGCTGTTCAAAACCGGAGGCGACAAGCTGATAAAGTGTATTCATCAGCTAGTTAGCACCATCTGGCAGGAAGAACGAGTACCCGGCGATTGGAACCACAAGAAGGGACATAAAACTGTATGCTCTAACTATAGGGGCATAAGTCTACTCCCTATTGCCTACAAGATTGTGTCAGGGATATTGTGCGAACGACTAAAGCCTATGGTCAACGAGATAATTGGACCATACCAATGCGGCTTTAGACCTGACAAGTCCACCATTGACAAGATATTTACCCTGCGGCAAATCCTGGAGAAGACCCAAGAGATGCAGATCGACACCTACCACCTTTTTGTCGATTATAGAGCAGCCATCGACAGCCCGCTGCGTTCAAAGGTATTTCAAGCCATATCTGAATTTGTATCCCCGCAAAGCTCATCCGGCTTTGTAAAATGACTTTAACTGACACGAGGTCCTCAGTTAAAATAGGAAAGAACCTCTCCGAAGAGTTTAATACCATTACTTTAACTGACACGAGGTCCTCAGTTAAAATAGGAAAGATCCTCTCCGAAGATTTTAATACCAAAAGAGGTTTCGGATAAGGAGACAGCCTTTCGTGTCTTTTTTCATCTCTTCATCCATCTTGGCCTGCCAATTCTGCGTGCACCGCCAAGCGGTTCGTATGTATACGCCTTTTTAGCGGTTTCATCTTCGCCCATTCTTATGATATGGCCTAGCCAACGCAATCGCTGCATCTCGATACGTTTAACTATATTAATGTCGTTGTATAGCAGATACAGCTCGTGGTTCATGCGACGTCGATATTCACCGTCAACGCAGATTGGTCCGTAGATCTTTCGAAGAATTTTTCTTTCAAACACACCAAGCATTGCCATGACTGCTTTCGCAAGTACCCAGGCTTCCAAGCCATACATCAGCACGGGTAGTATCAGTGTTATGTAGAGCGTTATTTTTTACGAGATGTGGCTTTGTTTTTAAACTGCTTACTTAAACCAAAGTAGCATCTGTTGGCCAATAAAATTCTTATTTTTATTTCACAACTGATGTCGTTTGTTGTGTTTACGGAGGTGCCGAGGTAGACGAAGTCTTTTACTACCTCAATATTATAGGAACCAACTTCCACAGTTGGTCCGAGCTCAATGGACACTTGGTGTTCTCACCGTTTACCGCCAGACCCACTTTAGCAGATTCTCCTTTGACCTTCATAAAGGTATCAGTTACTTCTTTTACTGATCATCCCATGATGTCTATATCATCAGCATAAGCAAGTAACATGTGGCTATTGGTGTAGACTGTGTTCTTTTGGCGTTTGCATCTCGTGTAACCATTTCCAGCAGGATGTTGAAGAGATCACACGAAAGGCTGTCTCCTTGGCTGAAACCTCTTTTGGTACAAAACTCTTCGGAGAGGTTCTTTCCTATTTTAACTGAGGACCTCGTATCAGTTAAAGTCATTTTACAAAGCCGGATGAGCTTTGCAGGGATACCAAATTCAGACATGGCTTGGAATAACTTTGAACGCAGAGGGCTGTCGACTGCTTTATAATCGACAAAAAGGTGTTAAGTGTCGATCTGCATCTCTTGGGTCTTCTCCAGGATTTGCCGCAGGGTAAATATCTGATCAATGGTGGACTTGCCAGGTCTAAAACCGCATTGGTATGGTCCCATTATCTCGTTGACCATAGGCTTTAGACGTTCGCACAATATCCCTGACACGATCTTGTAGGCAATAGGGAGTAGACTTATGCCCCTATAGTTAGAGCATACAGTTTTATCTCCCTTCTTGTGGACTGGGCACAGGATACTCAGGTTCCATTCGTCGGGTACTCGTTCTTCCTGCCAGACGGAGCTAACTAGCTGATGAACAGCTCGGCTGGTAAGCCATCGACTCCTGCTGCCTTATTATTCTTCAGCCGATTTATTGCTGTCTTTACCTCATCTTTGCTGGGCGGTATACATTCAATACCATCTTCTGGGATTGGGTCTGTGGTGTCTTCGTCGACTTCGCTACTATTGGATACCAACAGTTTGGGAATATGCTCTTTCCATATCCTAAGCACACCATCTGTATCAGTTACCAAATTACCTTACTGGTCACTACAGGAGAATGTGCCTGTAACAAAGCCATCAGTTTGATGCTTGACTCTTTGGTAGAATTTTCCGATTTTATTCTGGTTCCTGTACATCTCGATTTTTTCACACTCCATCTTCCATCTCTCTCTTTTTCCTGCGAAAAGACTTTTCTCCTCTCTCCTTTTCTCCCGATATCTCTCTTGTGCGCTACGCGTTGCTACGGATTGTAAAGTAACCCTATATGCCGAATTTTTCTCTTCGGTAGCAGCACGACACTCCTGATCATACCATGGATTCCTTGGTGGAGGCCTCTGGTATCCAAGTATGGATTTTGCGGCTGTTTGTATGGAGTGGGCAATGCTTTGCCATTGCGCTGATATGTTGTCGGGATGAGGAGTGCTTTGATTAAGCAATTGGGCTAGTTGAGTGGAATATGCAGGGGCTATCTGTTGTGATTGCAGCTTACTGATGTCTAACTTTCGTGTTGTGTCTGTTCGTGTTTTATTTGCAACGTTTAACCGGGTGCGTATCTTTGCTGCAACTAGGTAGTGGTCCGGGTATATGTTTGCTCTTCGGAACGAACGCACATCCAACACGCTCAATGAATGTCTTCCATCTATCACAACGTGATAAATTTGATTTTTTGTTTTCTGATCTGGAGACAGCCAGGTGCCCTTATTGATGCCGAGATGTGCGTCAGTGCGTCACCTTTAGGTGTTGTTGCGACGCCTTTCCCATTCCATCGTATTTCCTGTATGGTCTGTCGGTCTGTCGGTAATGTCGGCCTTGAACTTTTCAAGTACATCTGGTCCTTAAAACGTACAGATCATGGTCCTTAAAAAGTTTGCGGGGGTCGTCAACTTTTGAGGGTTTCGTTTTTTCATAGTAGGCTGCTTTTTTTAGGGGAGGGTTACTTACCCTGCGCCCAAACCCAAACTTTTAACGTTCTTATGGGTGAACGCGCGGCACATTTTAGCTCACTACCATTAATGGGTGTTAACGGCAGCTACCCCAGGTGACACCACGGGGAGGTCAGTGTCCACTTGAGATGAAAGAGGGACCAAGATAAATCCTGGACTTTGCAATGCTAAAGCCGGTCAGGACCGTTCCTTGGTATCTTTAAATACATATAAAAATTGTGTTCTATAAAAATGGTCCTTCTACGGATTATTTCTTCCAGAAAGGGTGCTTATAAGGATTTATTTTTATACCCTCCACCATAGGGCATATTAAGTTTGTCATTCCGTTTGTAACACATCGAAGTAATCATTTGCGACCCTATAAAGTATATATATTCTGGATCAGGATAAAATTCTAAGACGATCTAGCCATGTCCGTCTGTCCGTCCGTCTGTGCGTCTGTTGTAATCACTCTAGCGTCCGCAATAATTGAGATAGAGTGCTGAAATTTTGCACCCGAGGGTCTTTTTTCCATAGGCAGGTCAAGTTCGAAGATGGGATATATCGGTCCACTATTTGGTATAGCCCCTATATAACGGTACCTCCGGATTTGAGGTATTTTGACGTTCTTCGCCACATTTGCAGACCGAATTAGCTATAATTTGGCACTTAGGGTTCCTAGTGATCAACAAACTTATATCCCAAAGGATATGGGCATAGGTCTATGTTTTGGTATAGTCCCCATATATCGGTACCTCCCGATTTTCGGTATTTTGAGAATTTTAGCTACAAATTTTAACCGAACTAGCTGTAATTTGCCATTTGAGGTTCTCAGTGGCCATGAAATATCTCCACCCAACATCGTCAACATAGGTCCATGTTTTGGTATAGCCCCCATATATCGGTACCTCCCGATTTTCGGTATTTTGAGAATTTTAGTCACAATTTTTAACCGAACTATCTGCAATTGGACATTTGATGTTCTCAGTGGTCATGAAACATCTCCACGAAACATCGTCAACATAGGTCCATGTTTTGGTATAGCCCCCATATAACGGTACCTCCCGATTTTCGGTATTTTGAGAATTTTAGCTAGAAATTTTAACCGAACTAGCTGTAATTTGCCATTTGAGGTTCTCATTGGCCAAGAAATATCTCCTTCCAACATCGTCAACATAGTTCCATGTTTTGGTATAGCCCCCATATATCGGTACCTCCCGATTTTCGGTATTTTGAGAATTTTAGCTACAGTTTTTTACCGAACTAGCTGTAATGATCGGTATTTTGAGAAGTTTAGCTACAATTTCGTCTATTCAAAAATAGTCGTCAATATAGGTCCATGCTTTGGTATATCCCCCCATATAACTGTACCTCCCGATTTTCGGGAATTTTCAGTGGTCACGAAATTTTTTCACTAAAATTCGTCAACATTGGTCCATTTTGATGAGACTACCCTCAATTTGGCTCTTGATGTTCCCTGCAGCTATAAAACTTTTCCGCCAAAAAATTTAAAGATAGGTTGACTCTTTGATATAGCCCCGTTAGTGGTTCCTTTCACCTAGCTGAACACATTTTATTAGATTAGATTACATAACACTGTGCAACAAAATGGAGGTGAAAGTCTGGGACACGGAAAATTCCTCTTGGGGAAGAAAGGCCTTAGTGAGTATATAATGAACCCCGAAGGGCAGATCCGCCGTGAGTCGAACTTCCGCGTTATGACGTGATGAAATTTTTGTTAGAGACCCTGTGGGCCATCAGGATTTTGCGTTATATCTTTGTTCACTGTTGCTTAAGTGCTCTACAAAAACAACAAACAAAGATATAATGCTAATGCATGATGGCTTACAGGGTCTCTTGCAAAAACTTCACCACGCCATAACGCGGAGGTTCGACTCACGGCGCATCTGTCCTTTGGGGTTTTTAATATAGACACACACCAAGGTCTTTCATCTCCAAAAGGAAATATCTCTGCCCCAACATTTGTGTTCACAGTGTAATTTAAGCAATAGTGTGAGGCAGTAGGAGTCTATCCATTGTCGAAAAGTTGTTACACCTAAAACTGTGAAAGGACCCTAATTATTCCATTTTAATTAAGACTATTTTGTGGGGGAGGGTATAACGACTTAACGACTGTAGAAAGGATGATGAGAACGGGTTTTGCCTGTTGAATTGAAAATGAAAAAGTTTCCGGGGAATGGTTGTATTATTGCTAGAGAGTACTGCCATTCTTGCCAACAAATCAATCCCACATTATATTCTCAAATAATAAAAGAATTGTTGGTTCTTTTCAGTACCTTAATTTTAAGGATCCCCTATTTTGTTCACTGGGCAATTACAACTCTTTACAGCACGTACACTAGGTTGGGTGCATGTGTTTTGTAATCCCTGCTCCTCATCCTGCATATACTCTCCTCAGTAACAGTACGACTCAAACACACACATACACAGTGTACCATTTAACAGAAAAGTAAGTAAAACAAGGAAATATAATTGTACCGAATTGTTTCTACATAGACAACAACAACAGCAACGACAACAAACCAACAACTTTTGCTTTGCAAATCTTTAAAACACATAAAAACCATTTGTGTGTGTATGTGTTTCTGAGTTTGAATGCAAACATATGTATGTATGAATAACACGAATCCATAGTTTTCGAAAAACTATTCCCAAAAAAAAAACCAATAAAGATATGAACATGTTTTGGTGGTGGCTCAAAGAGGACAGGTGTTTGAGTGTTCCTACATACGTACAACAGGATATTGCAGAGTTGTTGGTTTGTTCGGTTAAGGTAATGCGTTAAAGTTTTCAAATGTTTTAAAATCCAAAGAGGGACACAAATGCACACACACACCAACAGACACTCACTCTTTCAAACATTTGCATCCACAAAATTTGTCAGTTTTAATTCAAATGCAGTTACCATATTTGAATGTTCGTGCCAGGTTGCGGTTGGTGTATGATGTTTCAAAAATTTTTGATGTTATGTTTTATTTTTGTTTTCAAAACCATATTTGTGTGTGTGTGTCAGTGTTTGAGTGTGTGTGAATGTTTGATATTTTCATAAATATGCATATATGACACAATTTAAACACCATGGAATTGTGAATGTGTGTGTTATGTGCCAGATAAAAATTGTAGAGATTTTTGATATGAAGTGCTTTAAAATTTAAAATTTTGTTTATTCAATTTTTAAATATCATTTCATATTTTCCTAATTTCCTCTCAAAAAAAATCTGTTTCCTGCTAAAAATATTTTCCAAATATTTCCATCTTTCTCATCCATTTCTACAAAAATATGAAAAACTTTTCTTCAACTGGTATTTACTTTTTCACTTAGAAATGCTTCCGTACTTAAGTTTAGTTTTTTTTTTTTTATTTCTTCTTCTTCTTCATCTTATTATGGCTTATAAAATTCACATAATTTGAAGTAAATATTAGCATAATGGTGTCCATTAAGTTAAAAGAAGAAAACAACTTAAGGCAACAAACACAGAACAATTTTTACGTATAAGTTTTAATGAGCAAAACTTGGGCAATTCTGTTAAGAGAGAGAGGAAGATGTAGAAAAAAACGAACAAATTAAAGCAAATATATTTTTTGGGTGAAAATAGAATAATATTTTTGAATAACACAAAGACTAAACATTATTTTTTTTAAAGAATATTTTTCCACCCGCCAGCAGACCAATAAACGTGAATTTTTTAAAGAATATTTTTTCATCAACCATCAGCCCACAAAACGTGGATTTTTTAAAGAATATTTTTTCATCAACCATCAGCCCACAAAACGTGGATTTTTTAAAGAATATTTTTTCATCAACCATCAGCCCACAAAACGTGGATTTTTTAAAGAATATTTTTTCATCAACCATCAGCCCACAAAACGTGGATTTTTTAAAGAATATTTTTTCATCAACCATCAGCCCACAAAACGTGGATTTTTTAAAGAATATTTTTTCATCAACCATCAGCCCACAAAACGTGGATTTTTTAAAGAATATTTTTTCATCAACCATCAGCCCACAAAACGTGAATTTTTTAAAGAATATTTTTCCATCAACCATCCGACCAATAAACGTGGATTTTTTATAGAATATTATTTCATCAACCATCAGCCCACAAAACGTGGATTTTTTAAAGAATATTTTTCCAAAAACCTTTAGTCCACAAAACGTGGATTTTTTAGAGAATATTTTTCCAAAAACCATTAGTCCACAAAACGTGGATTTTTTAAAGAATATTTTTTCATTAACCATCAGCCCACAAAACGTGGATGTTTTAAAGAATATTTTTTCATCAACCATCAGCCCACAAAACGTGGATTTTTTAAAGAATATTTTTTCATCAAACATCAGCCCACAAAACGTGGATTTTTTAAATTAAATTTTTTCATCAACCATCAGCCCACAAAACGTGGATTTTTTAAATTAAATTTTTTCATCAACCATCAGCCCACAAAACGTGGATTTTTTAAAGAATATTTTTTCATCAACCATCAGCCCACAAAACGTGGATTTTTTAAAGAATAATTTTCCAAAAACCGTTAGTCCACAAAACGTGGATTTTTTAAAGAATATTTTTTCATCAACCATCAGCCCACAAAACGTGGATTTTTTAAAGAATATTTTTCCATCAACCATCAGCCCACAAAACGTGGATTTTTTAAAGAATATTTTTTCATCAACCATCAGCCCACAAAACTTGGATTTTTTAAAGAATATTTTTTCATCAACCATCAGCCCACAAAACGTGGATTTTTTAAAGAATATTTTTTCATCAACCATCAGCCCATAAAACGTGGATTTTTTAAAGAATATTTTTTCATCAACCATCAGCCCACAAAACGTGGATTTTTTAAAGAATATTTTTTCATCAACCATCAGCCCACAAAACGTGGATTTTTTAAAGAATATTTTTTCATCAACCATCAGCCCACAAAACGTGGATTTTTTAAAGAATATTTTTTCATCAACCATCAGCCCACAAAACGTGAATTTTTTAAAGAATATTTTTCCATCAACCATCCGACCAATAAACGTGGATTTTTTATAGAATATTATTTCATCAACCATCAGCCCACAAAACGTGGATTTTTTAAAGAATATTTTTCCAAAAACCTTTAGTCCACAAAACGTGGATTTTTTAGAGAATATTTTTCCAAAAACCATTAGTCCACAAAACGTGGATTTTTTAAAGAATATTTTTTCATTAACCATCAGCCCACAAAACGTGGATGTTTTAAAGAATATTTTTTCATCAACCATCAGCCCACAAAACGTGGATTTTTTAAAGAATATTTTTTCATCAAACATCAGCCCACAAAACGTGGATTTTTTAAATTAAATTTTTTCATCAACCATCAGCCCACAAAACGTGGATTTTTTAAATTAAATTTTTTCATCAACCATCAGCCCACAAAACGTGGATTTTTTAAAGAATATTTTTTCATCAACCATCAGCCCACAAAACGTGGATTTTTTAAAGAATAATTTTCCAAAAACCGTTAGTCCACAAAACGTGGATTTTTTAAAGAATATTTTTTCATCAACCATCAGCCCACAAAACGTGGATTTTTTAAAGAATATTTTTTCATCAACCATCAGCCCACAAAACGTGGATTTTTTAAAGAATATTTTTTCATCAACCATCAGCCCACAAAACGTGGATTTTTTAAAGAATATTTTTTCATCAACCATCAGCCCACAAAACGTGGATTTTTTAAAGAATATTTTTTCATCAACCATCAGCCCACAAAACGTGGATTTTTTAAAGAATATTTTTCCAAAAACCATTAGTCCACAAAACGTGGATTTTTTAAAGAATATTTTTCCAAATCCATTAGTCCACAAAACGTGGATTTTTTAAGAATATTTTGCAAAAACCATTAGTCCACAAAACGTGGATTTTTTAAAGAATATTTTTCCAAATCCATTAGCCCACAAAACGTGGATTTTTTAAAGAATATTTTTCCAAAAACCATTAGTCCACAAAACGTGGATTTTTTAAAGAATATTTTTTCAAAAACCATTAGTCCACAAAACGTGGATTTTTTAAAGAATATTTTTCCAAAAACCATTAGTCCACAAAACGTGGATTTTTTAAAGAATATTTTTCCAAAAACCATTAGTCCACAAAACGTGGATTTTTTAAAGAATATTTTTTCATCAACCATCAGCCCACAAAACGTGGATTTTTTAAGAATATTTTGCAAAAACCATTAGTCCACAAAACGTGGATTTTTTAAAGAATATTTTTCCAAATCCATTAGCCCACAAAACGTGGATTTTTTAAAGAATATTTTTCCAAAAACCATTAGTCCACAAAACGTGGATTTTTTAAAGAATATTTTTTCAAAAACCATTAGTCCACAAAACGTGGATTTTTTAAAGAATATTTTTCCAAAAACCATTAGTCCACAAAACGTGGATTTTTTAAAGAATATTTTTCCAAAAACCATTAGTCCACAAAACGTGGATTTTTTAAAGAATATTTTTTCATCAACCATCAGCCCACAAAACGTGGATTTTTTAAAGAGTATTTTTTCATCAACCATCAGCCCACAAAACGTGGATTTTTTAAAGAATATTTTTCCAAAAACCATTAGTCCACAAAACGTGGATTTTTTAAAGAATATTTTTCCAAAAACCATTAGTCCACAAAACGTGGATTTTTTAAAGAATATTTTTCCAAAAACCATTAGTCCACAAAACGTGGATTTTTTAAAGAATATTTTTCCAAAAACCTTTAGTCCACAAAACGTGGATTTTTTAAAGAATATTTTTCCAAAAACCATTAGTCCACAAAACGTGGATTTTTTAAAGAATATTTTTCCAAAAACCATTAGTCCACAAAACGTGGATTTTTTAAAAAATATTTTTCCAAATCCATTAGTCCACAAAACGTGGATTTTTTAAAGAATATTTTTCCAAAAGCCATTAGTCCACAAAACGAGGATTTTTTAAAGAATATTTTTCCAAAAACCATTAGTCCACAAAACGTGGATTTTTTAAAGAATATTTTTCCAAAAACCATTAGTCCACAAAACGTGTATTTTTTAAAGAATATTTTTCCAAAAACCATTAGTCTACAAAACGTGGATTTTTTAAAGAATATTTTTCCAAAAACCATTAGTCCACAAAACGTGGATTTTTTAAAGAATATTTTTCCAAAAACCATTAGTCCACAAAACGTGGATTTTTTAAAGAATATTTTTCCAAAAACCATTAGTCTACAAAACGTGGATTTTTTAAAGAATATTTTTCCAAAAACCATTAGTCCACAAAACGTGGATTTTTTAAAGAATATTTTTTCATCAACCATCAGCCCACAAAACGTGGATTTTTAAAAGAATATTTTTTCATCAACCATCAGCCCACAAAACGTGGATTTTTTAAAGAATATTTTTTCATCAACCATCAGCCCACAAAACGTGGATTTTTTAAAGAATATTTTTTTATCAACCATCAGCCCACAAAACGTGGATTTTTTAAAGAATATTTTTTTATCAACCATCAGCCCACAAAACGTGGATTGAATATTTTTTTATCAACCATCAGCCCACAAAACGTGGATTTTTTAAAGAATATTTTTTTATCAACCATCAGCCCACAAAACGTGGATTTTTTAAAGAATATTTTTTCATCACACAAAACGTGGATTTTTTAAAGAATATTTTTTCATCAACAATCAGCCCACAAAACGTGGATTTTTTAAAGAATATTTTTTCATCAACCATCAGCCCACAAAACGTGGTTTTTTTAAAGAATATTTGTTCATCAACAATCAGCCCACAAAACGTGGATTTTTTAAAGAATATTTTTTCATCAACCATCAGCCCACAAAACGTGGATTTTTTAAAGAATATTTTTTCATCAACCATCAGCCCACAAAACGTGGATTTTTTAAAGAATATTTTTCCAAAAACCATTAGTCCACAAAACGTGGATTTTTTATAGAATATTTGTTCACCAACAATCAGCCCACAAAACGTGGATTTTTTAAAGAATATTTTTCCAAAAACCATTAGTCCACAAAACGTGGATTTTTTAAAGAATATTTTTCCAAATCCATTAGTCCACAAAACGTGGATTTTTTAAAGAATATTTTTCCAAAAACCATTAGTCCACAAAACGTGGATTTTTTAAAGAATATTTTTCCAAAAACCATTAGTCCACAAAACGTGGATTTTTTAAAGAATATTTTTCCAAATCCATTAGTCCACAAAACGTGGATTTTTTAAAGAATATTTTTCCAAAAACCATTAGTCCACAAAACGTGGATTTTTTAAAGAATATTTTTCCAAAAACCATTAGTCCACAAAACGTGGATTTTTTAAAGAATATTTTTCCAAAAACCATTAGTCCACAAAACGTGGATTTTTTAAAGAATATTTTTCCAAAAACCATCAGCCCACAAAACGTTGATTTTTTAAAGAATATTTTTTCATCAACCATCAGCCCACAAAACGTGGATTTTTTAAAGAATATTTTTTCATCAACCATCAGCCCACAAAACGTGGATTTTTTAAAGAATATTTTTCCAAAAACCATTAGTCCACAAAACGTGGATTTTTTAAAGAATATTTTTCCAAATCCATTAGTCCACAAAACGTGGATTTTTTAAAGAATATTTTTCCAAAAACCATTAGTCCACAAAACGTGGATTTTTTAAAGAATATTTTTCCAAAAACCATTAGTCCACAAAACGTGGATTTTTTAAAGAATATTTTTCCAAATCCATTAGTCCACAAAACGTGGATTTTTTAAAGAATATTTTTCCAAAAACCATTAGTCCACAAAACGTGGATTTTTTAAAGAATATTTTTCCAAAAACCATTAGTCCACAAAACGTGGATTTTTTAAAGAATATTTTTCCAAAAACCATTAGTCCACAAAACGTGGATTTTTTAAAGAATATTTTTCCAAAAACCATCAGCCCACAAAACGTTGATTTTTTAAAGAATATTTTTTCATCAACCATCAGCCCACAAAACGTGGATTTTTTAAAGAATATTTTTTCATCAACCATCAGCCCACAAAACGTGGATTTTTTAAAGAATATTTTTCCAAAAATCATTAGTCCACAAAACGTGGATTTTTTAAAGAATATTTTTTCCTCAACCATCAGCCCACAAAACGTGGATTTTTTAAAGAATATTTTTTCATCGACCATAGGACCAATGAACGTCGTTTTTAGCCTCGTGGACCGATACAAGTTGTTGTTGCAGACAATTAATTTAATTTGTCAGACAAAGTTGCTGTCTGAAATGTGTAATTCAGCTTAATTTTATTTTTGGCAATTAATTGCGTTACAATTAAAGCAATTTCTTAAAATATAAAATACAACATAATTTCATTCATTTCCAATTAACTTAACCTACGATTTCCTCTTTCTTTTCTCTCCTCTTCTTTTGCCTTTTGTTACTTTGCTAATTATCTTTAATTTGTTGCTGTACGTGTGAGATTGCATCGAATTCCAAGAAGAAGGCAAAGTAAAATGAGGTTGTTAATCCTGAGGATTATGAGATCTGTTTGCCATGCAAGGACTGTTGCCTGGCTGTCTGTCTGTTGTGAAAACAGAAAAAGTAAAAACAAAAAACAAATTTTGTTCTTTAAAACGGCATAATAAGTTCACAATGGCTAAGACAGGTATGATTGATTAAATAGCAGAAGATTGAACGAGGTAAGAAATTACTAAAAGAAAGGAGAAGTTGTGAGTCTTCGAAATGGATTTAAGATTGAGAGAAACATAATGATGGTTAAAGTTTGAGGGGAAATTTTGCATTTTGTTGGGAGAGGGTTTTAGAGCTTTTGTGTCATTAGCTCAGTTGATGTGGTCATGGATACGAAAAAAATTGTATATGATTGTAGTTAGCAGCACAAGGACTACCATAGGTAAAAATTTCGAAATAATTCTAGAAATCGAAAATTGTTGAAACTATTTTTAAAGGCCTATCACAGGCATGTATAATTGTATTTTTTCACAAAAGACCTCCAGGTTGTATGACTAATAATAATTTTTCGCCTATATGGCGTATACGTATCAATTAGGTTTATTATCACGTAGTCATCATACGCACCACGTTCACTCCTTTGTGCCTTATGAAATACCCACAACTGTTGCTCAATAAAATTTTATTATAATTTTCATGATGCTGTTGCTTTTTCCACAGATTCCACAGACACTGCCATTGGATTGCAGTAACTGATATGACTGATAAAAGTTAATAAAGTAATTTGCATTTTGGTTATATTCAGATTTTTTTTACAAAATTTTTGGATAATTTTTATCTATGAAAGCGACATTCCACCCTAGCCCCCCTCGGTAAATCTGTTGCATTTGCCCTCCTTAACTTTCAAATGAATCCATTAGACAAGTTGTGTGTGTGTGTATGCCAACCAAACTAAGTGTTGCAAATTGGTTTTAATTCATTTTTAATACTTTTACTTAACCTTCGTTGTCTAGCCCGCGAACAAACGAACGCACCAAAATCCACCCACAACATTTACAACAACAACAACAACAGCGACAGCAAAATCCTCCAGACTTTACAGTAAATGGAAGTTTATGAATATTAAATGTATCTGGAGTATACATATGTCTGTTTGGGTGTATCTGGTGTTATTGGGTTTGAGTTTTTTTTTTGGTATGCGTAACCATGGAAAATAATTAACAAATTTAATTACAAACAATAATTGAATTCATGTTTGGGAGGGTTAGAGGATTTAAGAATCCGATTAGAATACCAAATTTAAGAACAGCATCAATGTGAACGTTTGTGAAATTTTACTTGGCTGCTTAAGGTTTGGAAATAATATCCCAAAAATTATGAGACTTATTGGGGATTTAAGGCATAAGAAAGCAGATGATAGGAAAGTTGTGCGAGAGAGAAGAAAACAGGGATAAAGTAAGAAATAATTAACAAAAATATGGAGTAAAGGGATTAAATATGCAATACTGAAATTTCTCATTATATCCTTTGTCATATGCAGCAGGCAATACTTAAAAAATCCACGTGTTGTGGGCTACTGGAAAAAATATTCTTTCAGAAATACATGTTTTGAGGACTTACTTACTTAGCTGGCCTATTACAGAACATTTGTAGGCCGAACTAATGAGAGATCTCCATTCCTCTCTATTTGTTGCTTTGCACTCTGGAATACCGCGCCTTTTCATCTCATCATCCACTTGTTTGCGCAATCTATTCCTTGGCCTGCCAATTCTGCGTGCACCGCCAAGCGGTCCGTATCTATACGCCTTTTTAGCGGGTTCATCATCGCTCATTTTTATGATATGGCCTAGCCAACGCAATCGCTGCATCTCGATACGTTTATCTATACTGATGTCGTTGTATAGCAGATACAGCTCGTGGTTCATGCGACGTCGATATTCACCGTCATCGCAGATTGGTCCGTAGATCTTTCGAAGAATTTTTCTCTCAAACACACCAAGCACTGCCATGTCTGCTTGCGAAGTACCCAGGCTTCAGAACCATACATCAGCACGGATAGTATCAGTGTTTTGTAGAGCGTTATTTTTAGCATCTGTTGGCCAATACAATTCTTCTTTTTATTTCACAACTGATGTCGTTTGTTGTGTTTACGGAGGTGCCGAGGTAGACGAAGTCTTTTACTACCTCAATATTATAGGAACCAACATCCACAGTCGGTCCGAGCTCAATGGACGCATTGCGCGTCGACACCATCAACTTGGTCTTCTCACCGTTTACCGCCAGACCCACTTTAGCAGATTCTCCTTCGACCTTTATAAAGATATCAGTTACTTCTTTATATTGTAGATTGGGCCACTTCTTTTGACGTTTGCCTCTCGTATAACCTTTTCTAGCAGGATGTTGAAGAGGTCACACGAAAGGCTGTCTCCTTGTCTGAAACCTCTTTTGGTACCAAACTCTTCGGAGAGGTTCTTTCCTATTTTAACTGAGGACCTCGTGTCAGTTAAAGTCATTTCACAAAGCCAGATGAGCTTTGCGGGGATACCAAATTCAGACATGGCTTGGAATACCTTTCAACGCAGCGAGCTGTCGAAGGCTGCTTTATAATCGACAAAAAGGTTGTAGGTGTCGATCTGCATCTCTTGGGTCTTCTCCAGGATTTGCCGCAGGGTAAATATCTGGTCAATGGTGGACTTGCCAGGTCTAAAGCCGCATTGGTATGGTCCAATTATCTCGTTGACCATAGGCTTTAGTCGTTCGCACAATATCCCTGACACGATCTTGTAGGCAATATGGAGTAGACTTATGCCCCTATAGTTAGAGCATACAGTCTTATCTCCCTTCTTGTGGACGGGGCACATGATACTCAGGATCCAATCGTCGGGTACTCGTTCTTCCTGCCAGATGGTGCTAACTAGCTGATGAATACACCTTATCAGCGTGTCGCCTCCGGTTTTGAACAGCTCGGCTGGTAAGCCATCGGCCCCTGCTGCCTTCAGCCGATTTATTGCTGTCTTTACCTCATCTTGGCTGGGCGGTATACATTCAATACCATCTTCTGGGATTGGGACTGTGGTATCTTCGTCGTCTTCGCTGCTATTGTATACCAACAGATTTGAAAAATGTTCTTTCCATATCCTGAGTACACTATCTGTACCAGTTACCAAATTACCTTGCTGGTCTCTACAGGAGGATGTGCCTGTACCAAAGCCATCAGTTTGATGCTTGACTCTTTGGTAGAATTTTCGGACTTCATTCTGGCTCCTGTACATCTCGATTTTTTCACACTCCCGCTTTTCCATCTCTCTCTTTTTCCTGCGGAAAAGACTTTTTTCCTCTCTCCTTTTCTCCTTGTATCTGTCTCGTGCGCTACGCGTGCTACGGATTGTAAAGTAGCCCTATATGCCGCATTTTTCTCTTCGGTGGCAGCACGACACTCCTCATCATACCATGGATTCCTTGGTGGAGGTCTCTGGTATCCAAGTATGGATTTTGCGGCTGTTTGCATGGAGTGGGCAATGCTTTGCCATTGCGCTGATATGTTATCGGGATAAGGAGTGCTTTGATTAAGCAATTGGGCTAGTTGAGTGGAATATGCTGTGGCTATCTGTTGTGATTGCAGCTTACCGATGTCTAACTTTCGTGTTGTGTCTGTTCGTACTTTGTTTGCTACGTTTAAGCGGGTGCGTACCTTTGCTGCAACAAGGTAGTGGTCCGAATCAATGTTTGCGCCTCGGAACGATCGTACATCCAACACGCTCAATGAATGTCTTCCATCTATCACAACATGATCAATTTGGTTTCTTGTTTTCTGATCTGGAGACAGCCAGGTGCCCTTATGAATATCGAGATGATTAAATCTGGTACTGCTAACTACCATGTTTTTTGCAGCTGCAAAGTCTATCAGCCTCATATCATTGTCAGATGTTTCACTGTGGAGACTGAATTTCCCGACTGTTGGGCCAAAGATATTTTCCTTTCCAATTTTGGCATTACAATCTCCTAGAATGATTTTAATGTCATGGGCAGGGCAACGGTCATATGTTTCTTCTAAGCGCTCGTAAAATATATCTTTGGTCTGTTCGTCCTTGTCTTCAGTGGGAGCATGAGCGCAAATAAAGCTGATGTTGAAGAATTTAGCTTTTATTCGAATGGCAGCAAGTCTTTCATTCACTGGGGTGAAGCTGAAAAATCCGCAACCAAACTCATGATTTACGTCATGGCAGCTATAATACAGTGCGTCACCTTTAGGTGTTGTTGTGACGCCTTTCCCAATCCAGCGTATTTCCTGCATGGCAGTAATGTCGGCCTTGTACTTTTCAAGTACATCTGCCAATGCATAAACTGCACCTTCTCTATAAAGAGTGCGAACATTCCAGGTACAGATTCGCAGATCATGGTCCTTAAAACGTTTGCGGGGGTCGTCAATTTTTGAGGGATTTGTTTTTCTTTTCTTTCGTTTTTTCATAGTAGGCTGTTTTTTCTAGGGGAGGGTTATAACCCGACGCCCAAAACCCAAGTTTTTAACGTTCTTATGGGTGAACGCGCGGCACATGTTAGCTCACTACCTTTAACGGGTGTTAAAGGCAGTTCCCCAGTTGACACCACGGGGAGGTCAGTGTCCACTTGGGATGAATGAGGGACCAAGATAAATCCTGGGCTTTGACATGTTAAAACCGGTCAGGACCGTTGCTTGGTATCTTCCATCACCTACGTCACCCATGTTTTGTGGACTACTTAAAACAATATTCTTTAAAAAATCCACGCTTTATGGACAACTTAAAACAATATTCTTTAAAAATCAACTACTTAAAACAATATTCTTTAAAAATCCACGTTTAGTGGGCTACTTGAAAAAATATTCTTTAAAAATCCACGTTTAGTGGGCTACTTGAAAAAATATTCTTTAAAAAATACACGTTTAGTGGGCTACTTGAAAAAATATTCTTTAAAAAATACACGTTTTTTGGGCAGATGGTCTTTGAAAAAATATTCCTTAAAAAATCCACGTTTTGTGGGCTGATGGTCTTTGAAATAATATTCTTTAAAAATCCACGTTTTGTGGGCTGATGGTCTTTGAAAAAAATATTCTTTAAAAATCCACGTTTCGTGTGCTACTTGAAAAAATATTCTTTAAAAATCCACGTTTCGTGTGCTACTTGAAAAAATATTCTTTAAAAATCCACGTTTCGTGTGCTACTTGAAAAAATATTCTTTAAAAATCCACGTTTCGTGTGCTACTTGAAAAAATATTCTTTAAAAATCCACGTTTCGTGTGCTACTTGAAAAAATATTCTTTAAAAATCCACGTTTTGTGGGCTGATGGTCTTTGAAAAATATTCTTTAAAAATCCACGTTTCGTGTGCTACTTGAAAAAATATTCTTTAAAAATCCACGTTTCGTGTGCTACTTGAAAAAATATTCTTTAAAAATCCACGTTTCGTGTACTACTTGAAAAAATATTCTTTAAAAATCCACGTTTCGTGTGCTACTTGAAAAAATATTCTTTAAAAATCCACGTTTTGTGGGCTGATGGTCTTTGAAAAATATTCTTTAAAAATCCACGTTTCGTGTGCTACTTGAAAAAATATTCTTTAAAAATCCACGTTTCGTGTGCTACTTGAAAAAATATTCTTTAAAAATCCACGTTTCGTGTGCTACTTGAAAAAATATTCTTTAAAAATCCACGTTTCGTGTGCTACTTGAAAAAATATTCTTTAAAAATCCACGTTTCGTGTGCTACTTGAAAAAATATTCTTTAAAAATCCACGTTTCGTGTGCTACTTGAAAAAATATTCTTTAAAAATCCACGTTTCGTGTGCTACTTGAAAAAATATTCTTTAAAAATCCACGTTTCGTGTGCTACTTGAAAAAATATTCTTTAAAAATCCCCTTTTTGTGGGCTGATGGTCTTTGAAAAATATTCTTTAAAAATCCACGTTTCGTGTGCTACTTGAAAAAATATTCTTTAAAAATCCACTTTCGTGTGCTACTTGAAAAAATATTCTTTAAAAATCCACGTTTCGTGTGCTACTTGAAAAAATATTCTTTAAAAATCCACGTTTCGTGTACTACTTGAAAAAATATTCTTTAAAAATCCACGTTTCGTGTGCTACTTGAAAAAATATTCTTTAAAAATCCACGTTTTGTGGGCTGATGGTCTTTGAAAAATATTCTTTAAAAATCCACGTTTCGTGTGCTACTTGAAAAAATATTCTTTAAAAATCCACGTTTCGTGTGCTACTTGAAAAAATATTCTTTAAAAATCCACGTTTCGTGTACTACTTGAAAAAATATTCTTTAAAAATCCACGTTTCGTGTGCTACTTGAAAAAATATTCTTTAAAAATCCACGTTTTGTGGGCTGATGGTCTTTGAAAAATATTCTTTAAAAATCCACGTTTCGTGTGCTACTTGAAAAAATATTCTTTAAAAATCCACGTTTCGTGTGCTACTTGAAAAAATATTCTTTAAAAATCCACGTTTCGTGTACTACTTGAAAAAATATTCTTTAAAAATCCACGTTTCGTGTGCTACTTGAAAAAATATTCTTTAAAAATCCACGTTTTGTGGGCTGATGGTCTTTGAAAAATATTCTTTAAAAATCCACGTTTCGTGTGCTACTTGAAAAAATATTCTTTAAAAATCCACGTTTCGTGTGCTACTTGAAAAAATATTCTTTAAAAATCCACGTTTCGTGTACTACTTGAAAAAATATTCTTTAAAAATCCACGTTTCGTGTGCTACTTGAAAAAATATTCTTTAAAAATCCACGTTTTGTGGGCTGATGGTCTTTGAAAAATATTCTTTAAAAATCCACGTTTCGTGTGCTACTTGAAAAAATATTCTTTAAAAATCCACGTTTCGTGTGCTACTTGAAAAAATATTCTTTAAAAATCCACGTTTCGTGTGCTACTTGAAAAAATATTCTTTAAAAAATCCACGTATTGTGGGCTACTTGAAAAAAATACTCTTTAAAAAAATATAAGTTTTGTGGGCTACTTGAAAAAATATTCTTTTAGAAATCCAAGTTTTGTGGGCTACTTAAAAAAAATATTCTTAAAAAATCCATTTAAAAAAATATTCTTTAAAAATCCACGTTTTTTGGGTTACTTAAAAAATATTCTTTAAAAATCCACGTTTTTTGGGTTACTTAAAAAATATTCTTTAAAAATCCACGTTTTGTGGACTACTTAAAAAAATAATCTTTAAAAAATTCACGTTTTGTGGACTACTTAAAAAATCTTTAAAAAATCCACGTTTTGTTTACTACTTAAAAAATATTCTTTAAAAAATCCACGTTTTGTGGACTACTTAAAAAAATCTTTAAAAAATACACGTTTTGTGGACTACTTAAAAAAATCTTTAAAAAATCCACGTTGTGTGGACTACTTAAAAAAATATTCTTAAAAAAATCCACGTTTTGTGGGCTAATGGTCTTTGAAAAAATATTCTTTAAAGAATCCACGTTTTGTGGGCTGATGGTCTTTGAAAAAATATTCTTTAAAAAATCCACGTTTTGTGGGCTGATGGTCCTTGAAGAAATATTCTTTAAAAAATCCATGTTTATAGGTCTGCCGGTCCTTGAAAAATATTCTTTAAGAAAATACACTTTTAAAAATCCACGTTTATTATTAAATTTATTATTTTTGATTCGTAAGTGGGTCACCTGTTCTTTTCGAAACCAGCGAAAAGAAAAATCTTCGAAGAAAAAAACTCAATTTAATTAATAATTATAGCATTGAATAGTTTCACTTAATCCCCATTCTTGCATTGTCTCCGTTCTTTTATGTCACATCATCACACACGTTTTCATATCCTTCTCCAGCATCCATCAGCAGTATGTGGATGTACGTGTGTCCTGGCAACAGGCATTTTTCTGTTCATTGTAATTGTGATGTGTGGCATAATAAATGAACAATTCTTTATTCACCAATTATTGTGTTAAGTTTAATTTGCATTCTCCTTTTTGGTTAATTTATTTTATATTCTGTTTCTTTTTGTTTGTAGATTTCAGGGTGTGTGGTTAAGAATATCATAAAATTTTATTTTTAAGCTTTAAGAAAAAAATTCTTCTTTAAATATGAAGTTTCCATCGAAGAATTTTTGAAGGGCTATACAGAGGGCCCCTGTCTAACAGTGAAGAATTTGTTTGTATAGGTGAAAGGTAAAGTTTCATCACAAATCTTTCTTTCGTTTTCGAACTTTCTCCCCAATTTTTCGTAAGAAACAAGTTTTTTTTCTCGAATTTAGGATTCCCATTAACTCATCCTACGCTCACCTTAACCAAATAGTCATCCTGCACCATTTCTTTAAAATTTCGTTAACAGCAACCTTCAGAGCAATAACATAAACATTCTCATTATCATCACTATCATCAGCGACAACACTAGCAACAAAATGAAGATGAATTACTTTCAGAATTCCCTGAATTTTATGTGTGCGTAACTTGTTGGAAGTCATACATATGCATAAATTTAAGATTGCACCCACATACACAATTCTACACTATGTAAACATAAGTACACTTTAAACTTTCAAAAGTTTGCAGTCATTTAGAGAAATAAAGATCGTCTTTCTAGATAAGCCAAAAGTCGTCTTTACAGGCATTCTAAATGTCAATTTTATAGACGAGCTAAGGTTTGTCTTTTTTGTGCTGATGGTCCTTGAAAAAATATTTTTTAAAACATCCAAGTTTACTATCCTGATGGTCCTTGAAAAAATATTCTTTGAAAAATCCACGTATATAATTAAGTATAATTTAAAATCCACGATTATTGGTCTGATAATATTCGAAAAAATCTTCTTTGAAAAGTCCACGTTTATTGGTCAGACGGTCCTTGAAAAAATATTCTTTGAAAAGTCCACATCAATTGGTCAGATGGTCCTTGAAAAAATCTTCTTTGAAAAGTCCACGTTTATTGGTCAGACGGTCCTTGAAAAAATCTTCTTTGAAAAGTCCACATCAATTGGTCAGATGGTCCTTGAAAAAATCTTCTTTGAAAAGTCCACATTTATTGGTCAGATGGTCCTTGAAAAAATCTTCTTAGAAAAGTACACGTTTATTGGTCAGGTGGTCCTTGAAAAAAATCTTCTTTGAAAAGTCCACGTTTATTGGTCAGATGGTCCTTGAAAAAATCTTCTTTGAAAAGTCCACGTTTATTGGTCAGGTGGTCCTTGAAAAAATCTTCTTTGAAAAGTCCACGTTTATTGGTCAGATGGTCCTTGAAAAAATCTTCTTTGAAGAGTCCAGATGGTCCTTGAAAAAATCTTCTTTGAAAAGTCCACGTTAATTGGTCAGATGGTCCTTGAAAATAATATTCTTTTAAAAAGTCCACGATTATTGGTCTGATGGTCCTTGAAAAAATATTCTTTTAAAAAGTCCACGTTTATTGGTCTGATGGTCCTTGAAAAAATATTTTTTAAAAATCCACGTTTTGTGGGCTGACGGTCCTATAAAGACGACCTTAAGCTCGTTTATAAAGACGACCTTAAGTTCGTTTATAAAGACGACCTTAAGCTCGTTTATAAAGACGACCTTAAGCTTGTTTATAAAGACGACCTTAAGCTCGTCTATAAAGACGAATTTAAGCTCGTCTATAAAGACGACCTTAAGCTCGTCTATAAGGACGACCTTTAGCTCGTCTATAAGGACGACCTTAAGCTCGTCTATAAGGACGACCTTAAGCTCGTCTATAAGGACGACCTTAAGCTCGTCTATAAGGACGACCTTAAGCTCGTCTATAAGGACGACCTTAAGCTCGTCTATAAGGACGACCTTAAGCTCGTCTATAAGGACGACCTTAAGCTCGTCTATAAGGACGACCTTAAGCTCGTCTATAAGGACGACCTTAAGCTCGTCTATAAGGACGACCTTAAGCTCGTCTATAAGGACGACCTTAAGCTCGTCTATAAGGACGACCTTAAGCTCGTCTATAAGGACGACCTTAAGCTCGTCTATAAGGACGACCTTAAGCTCGTCTATAAGGACGACCTTAAGCTCGTCTATAAGGACGACCTTAAGCTCGTCTATAAGGACGACCTTAAGCTCGTCTATAAGGACGACCTTAAGCTCGTCTATAAGGACGACCTTAAGCTCGTCTATAAGGACGACCTTAAGCTCGTCTATAAGGACGACCTTAAGCTCGTCTATAAGGACGACCTTAAGCTCGTCTATAAGGACGACCTTAAGCTCGTCTATAAGGACGACCTTAAGCTCGTCTATAAGGACGACCTTAAGCTCGTCTATAAGGACGACCTTAAGCTCGTCTATAAGGACGACCTTAAGCTCGTCTATAAGGACGACCTTAAGCTCGTCTATAAGGACGACCTTAAGCTCGTCTATAAGGACGACCTTAAGCTCGTCTATAAGGACGACCTTAAGCTCGTCTATAAGGACGACCTTAAGCTCGTCTATAAGGACGACCTTAAGCTCGTCTATAAGGACGACCTTAAGCTCGTCTATAAGGACGACCTTAAGCTCGTCTATAAGGACGACCTTAAGCTCGTCTATAAGGACGACCTTAAGCTCGTCTATAAGGACGACCTTAAGCTCATCTATAAGGACGACCTTAAGCTCGTCTATAAGGACGTCCTTAACTTCGTCTATAAGGACGACCTTAAGCTCGTCTATAAGGATGACCTTAAGCTCGTCTATAAGGACGACCTTTTGGCTCTTCTATAAAGACGACCTTTTGGCTCGTCTATAAAGACGACCTTTTGACTCGTCTATAAAGACGACCTTTTGGCTCGTCTATAAAGACGACCTTTTGGCTCGTCTATAAAGACGACCTTTTGGCTCGTCTATAAAGACGACCTTTTGGCTCGTCTATAAAGACGACCTTTTGGCTCGTCTATAAAGACGACCTTTTGGCTCGTCTATAAAGACGACCTTTTGGCTCGTCTATAAAGACGACCTTTTGGCTCGTCTATAAAGACGATCATTTGGCTCGTCTATAAAGACGACCTTCAGCTCGTCAATAAAGACGACCTTAAGCTCGTCTATAGAGAAGATCTTAAGCTCGTCTACAAAGATGAGCACGTCTATAAAGATGAGCTCGTCTATAAAGACGACCTTGATTTCGTCTATAAAGACGACCTTTTGGCTCGTCTATAAAGACAACCTTTTAGCTCGTCTATAAAGACGACCTTTTGGCTCGTCTATAAAGACGACCTTTTGGCTCGTCTATAAAGACGATCATTTGGCTCGTCTATAAAGACGACCTTTAGGCTCGTCTATAAAGACGACCTTTAGGCTCGTCTATAAAGACGACCTTTGGGCTCGTCTATAAAGACGACCTTTGGGATCGTCTATAAAGACGATCTTTAGGCTCGTCTATAAAAACGACCTTTAGGCTCGTCTATAAAGACGACCTTTAGGCTCGTCTATAAAGACGACCTTTAGGCTCGTCTATAAAGACGACCTCGGCCCGTCTATAAAGACGACCTTTAGGCTCGTCTATAAAGACGACCTTCAGCTCGTCTATAAAGACGACCTTCAGCTCGTCTATAAAGACGACCTTTAGCTCGTCTATAAAGACGACCTTTTGGCTCGTCTATAAAGACGACCTTTTGGCTCGTCTATAAAGACGACCTTTTGGCTCGTCTATAAAGACGACCTTTTGGCTCGTCTATAAAGACGACCTTCAGCTAGTCTATAAAGACGTACTCTACCGCGTCCATAAAGCCGACCTTTAGGTGTAAGTCTTCTGCACTGTCGCTCCTCCAAATACCCCAAATCACCAAAAAGTTTTCAACAGTTTCTGAAGAACTCTTAAGTTCAAGTTGAAAGTGTGTGAGTGTGTAATTATGTTTGTATGTTTATGTATTTTAATGCATACCATTGCTTACCATCTTAACTGAACTGAACCTGCCTGCCTGACTGCATCTGCTGCTGCCTCATATAAAACAGGTTGATTTTAAGACAGTCTCCATATAAAGTTAAATACAAAAGTTTGTTGTTGTTGTTGCTATAGTTCATGGTATTGTTGTTACTGTTGTTGTTGTTGCCTGTAGTTTTATTGTGTTGTTTGTAATGTTTTCATTAAAATTTAACAACATGTTTAAGTTTTTAGTGGGTGATGTGTGTTGTGCAGCAGCAAATTGTTGCACTGACACGCTTACACCCACAAGTGGACACATGTACACTTGAGGAAAATGTGTGCATGTGTATATGCTGTGCATATTTAATCAGTACATAAGTGTGTCAGCAGTGTAAGATGTATACTAACATTACATTCTTATGTATGTGTGTACATATACATACATATGTAGTTATATAAGATTTTTAAATGAATATGTTGTGAAGAAGGTGATGGAGAAAAAAAGAAACTGTGAATGTGTCCATAAGAGCGTGAATCAGTGGTGCTGCTTAAAGGTGTCTTTTTCGTTTTAATTTTATTCTTAATTGAGTGAAGCAGCAGCAGCTGCATATTTTGTTGTTTTATTCTGTTTTTGTTGGTTGAATCCTGACATTCATTTAGTTACCTTTTCATTTAATGCTTGACATGAATTAAGAGATGGAGACACGAAGAAAACTGTCAGAGCTGTGCTGGAAGCAAGGGCATATAAAAGGAGATTGAGCAAGGGCAAACTGTGGTAAAACCACGGGGGTTTAAAGAATATCTGGTAGCATATCAGGACTCTAAGCATATCATGACTCTTGAAAACTTTCGAAATTCTTTGAAAAATATTCCTAAAAAATCCAGGTTTTTAGGTGGATTTGTAAAGAATATTTTTTCAACAACACAAAGACCAAGAAGCGTGGATTTTTAAAGAATATTTTTTTGAAGGACCCATAGACCAATAAACGTGGGTTTTTAAAGAATATTTTTTCAAGGACCCATAGACCAATAAACGTGGATTTTTAAAGAATATTTTTTTCAAGGACCCATAGACCAATAAACGTGGATTTTTTAAGAATATTTTTTTCAAGGACCCATAGACCAATAAACGTGGATTTTTAAAGAATATTTTTTTTAAGGAACCATAGACCAATAAACGTAGATTTTTAAAGAATATTTTTTTCAAGGACCCATAGACCAATAAACGTGGATTTTTAAAGAATATTTTTTTCAAGGACCCATAGACCAATAAACGTGGATTTTTTTAAAGAATATTTTCTTCAAGGACCCATAGACCAACAAACGTGGATTTTTTAAGAATATTTTTTTCAAGGACCCATAGACCAATAAACGTGGATTTTTAAAGAATATTTTTTTTAAGGACCCATAGACCAATATACGTGGATTTTTAAAGAATATTTTTTTCAAGGACCCATAGACCAATAAACGTGGATTTTTAAAGAATACTTTTTTCAAGGACCCCTGGACCAATAAACGTGGATTTTTAAAGAATATTTTTTTCAAGGACCCATAGACCAATAAACGTGGATTTTTAAAGAATATTTTTTTCAAGGACCCATAGACCAATAAACGTGGATTTTTAAAGAATATTTTTTCAAGGACCCATAGACCAATAAACGTGGATTTTTAAAGAATATTTTTTTCAAGGACCCATAGACCAATAAACGTGGATTTTTAAAGAATATTTTTTTCAAGGACCCATAGACCAATAAACGTGGATTTTTACAGAATATTTTTTTCAATGACCACTAGACAAATAAACGCGGATTTTTAAAGAATATTTTTTTCAAGGACCCATAGACCAATAAACGTGGATTTTTAAAGAATATTTTTTTCAAGGACCCATAGACCAATAAACGTGGATTTTTACAGAATATTTTTTTCAATGACCACTAGACAAATAAACGCGGATTTTTAAAGAATATTTTTTTCAAGGACCCATAGACCAATAAACGTGGATTTTTAAAGAATATTTTTTTCAAGGACCCATTGACCAATAAACGTGGATTTTTAAAGAATATTTTTAAAGACCCACAGACCAATAAACGTGGATTTTTAAAGAATATTTTTTCAAGGACCCCTAGACCAATAAACGTGGATTTTTAAAGAATATTTTTTTCAAGGACCCATAGACCAATAAACGTGGATTTTTAAAGAATATTTTTTTCAAGGACCCATAGACCAATAAACGTGGATTTTTAAAGAATATTTTTTTCAAGGACCCATAGACCAATAAACGTGGATTTTTAAAGAATATTTTTTTCAAGGACCCATAGACCAATAAACGTGGATTTTTAAAGAATATTTTTTTCAAGGACCCATAGACCAATAAACGTGGATTTTTAAAGAATATTTTTTTCAAGGACCCATAGACCAATAAACGTGGATTTTTAAAGAATATTTTTTTCAAGGACCCATAGACCAATAAACGTGGATTTTTAAAGAATATTTTTTTCAAGGACCCATAGACCAATAAACGTGGATTTTTAAAGAATATTTTTTTCAAGGACCCATAGACCAATAAACGTGGATTTTTAAAGAATATTTTTTTCAAGGACCCATAGACCAATAAACGTGGATTTTTAAAGAATATTTTTTTCAAGGACCCATAGACCAATAAACGTGGATTTTTACAGAATATTTTTTTCAATGACCACTAGACAAATAAACGCGGATTTTTAAAGAATATTTTTTTCAAGGACCCATAGACCAATAAACGTGGATTTTTAAAGAATATTTTTTTCAAGGACCCATAGACCAATAAACGTGGATTTTTACAGAATATTTTTTTCAATGACCACTAGACAAATAAACGCGGATTTTTAAAGAATATTTTTTTCAAGGACCCATAGACCAATAAACGTGGATTTTTAAAGAATATTTTTTTCAAGGACCCATTGACCAATAAACGTGGATTTTTAAAGAATATTTTTAAAGACCCACAGACCAATAAACGTGGATTTTTAAAGAATATTTTTTCAAGGACCCCTAGACCAATAAACGTGGATTTTTAAAGAATATTTTTTTCAAGGACCCATAGACCAATAAACGTGGATTTTTAAAGAATATTTTTTTCAAGGACCCATAGACCAATAAACGTGGATTTTTAAAGAATATTTTTTTCAAGGACCCATAGACCAATAAACGTGGATTTTTAAAGAATATTTTTTTCAAGGACCCATAGACCAATAAACGTGGATTTTTAAAGAATATTTTTTTCAAGGACCCATAGACCAATAAACGTGGATTTTTAAAGAATATTTTTTTCAAGGACCCATAGACCAATAAACGTGGATTTTTAAAGAATATTTTTTTCAAGGACCCATAGACCAATAAACGTGGATTTTTAAAGAATATTTTTTTCAAGGACCCATAGACCAATAAACGTGGATTTTTAAAGAATATTTTTTTCAAGGACCCATAGACCAATAAACGTGGATTTTTAAAGAATATTTTTTTCAAGGACCCATAGACCAATAAACGTGGATTTTTAAAGAATATTTTTTTCAAGGACCCATAGACCAATAAACGTGGATTTTTAAAGAATATTTTTTTCAAGGACCCATAGACCAATAAACGTGGATTTTTAAAGAATATTTTTTTCAAGGACCCATAGACCAATAAACGTGGATTTTTAAAGAATATTTTTTTCAAGGACCCATAGACCAATAAACGTGGATTTTTAAAGAATATTTTTTTCAAGGACCCATAGACCAATAAACGTGGATTTTTAAAGAATATTTTTTTCAAGGACCCATAGACCAATAAACGTGGATTTTTAAAGAATATTTTTTTCAAGGACCCATAGACCAATAAACGTGGATTTTTAAAGAATATTTTTTTCAAGGACCCATAGACCAATAAACGTGGATTTTTAAAGAATATTTTTTTCAAGGACCCATAGACCAATAAACGTGGATTTTTAAAGAATATTTTTTTCAAGGACCCATAGACCAATAAACGTGGATTTTTAAAGAATATTTTTTTCAAGGACCCATAGACCAATAAACGTGGATTTTTAAAGAATATTTTTTTCAAGGACCCATAGACCAATAAACGTGGATTTTTAAAGAATATTTTTTTCAAGGACCCATAGACCAATAAACGTGGATTTTTAAAGAATATTTTTTTCAAGGACCCATACATAGACCAATAAACGTGGATTTTTAAAGAATATTTTTTTCAAGGACCCATAGACCAATAAACGTGGATTTTTAAAGAATATTTTTTTCAAGGACCCATAGACCAATAAACGTGGATTTTTAAAGAATATTTTTTTCAAGGACCCATAGACCAATAAACGTGGATTTTTAAAGAATATTTTTTTCAAGGACCCATAGACCAATAAACGTGGATTTTTAAAGAATATTTTTTTCAAGGACCCATAGACCAATAAACGTGGATTTTTACAGAATATTTTTTTCAATGACCACTAGACAAATAAACGCGGATTTTTAAAGAATATTTTTTTCAAGCACCCATTGACCAATAAACGTGGATTTTTAAAGAATATTTTTAAAGACCCACAGACCAATAAACGTGGATTTTTAAAGAATATTTTTTCAAGGACCCCTAGACCAATAAACGTGGATTTTTAAAGAATATTTTTTTCAAGGACCCATAGACCAATAAACGTGGATTTTTAAAGAATATTTTTTTCAAGGACCCATAGACCAATAAACGTGGATTTTTAAAGAATATTTTTTTCAAGGCCAGAAAGACCACGTGTGTCAGTAGCCCTAAAATATATTTTAAAGGTACCTTAAATGCGATACAACCAGTCATTTTTGTCAACCGAATCATAGATTCATAATTTCCTTTCTCTACTGCTTCTGATTTGTAACTGAAAATATGATTTTGTAAACCAGAAAAATAAAAATATCCGGAAATCAATACGACATGCAATTATTTTTATGGCAACATAAAAAATGTGACAATATTTGATAAAATTCCTATTAAATAGCTAGGGAAAGGGAGAATAGAGGATGTTATTTGGTATTTTTGCAACACTCCACATGCGACAACATTTTATAAATTAAAGTATTGGGTTGGAATGAAAAATTAGTAATCAACAACAGAAACCCTCGCATGATCCTGCACCCTTCTGCAGGTCTGTAAATACTCCCTTCAAGTCGTCTAAAAAGCTTCTCGGCGACTTCATTCATCTAATCATTAAAGTCTCCCTCTAGGTAGTCTATAAAGATTCCCTTCAGGTAGTTTATAAAGACTGCCTTCAGATATTCTCTAAAGAGTACCTACAGGTAGTCTATAAAATCTCCCGTCAGCACGTCTATAAAGGCCACCTTCAGTTTATCTCTAAATACTTCCATCGGCTGGTCATTAGGTCTCTTTCTAGCTGACTTCAGGCACTCCACCTCAATATCGCCACATATTCTTAAGTCTTTTGTTCCGAAAATTTTATTTTTTCCCACAACAAAAAGAAAACATATTTTCGATTTACTTTTCCGCTGCGAAGAAAAAATATCCACCAACAAAATAAAAACCAAAATCTAAAATAAAATCAAAGCAGAAAAACGAAAATCAATTCCCTCAAAGTAACTTTGCTGACTGTCTGTAGCTGGTTGCTTGCCTGTCTGTGCGGCATGCATGCCAATGCAGCTGTTGGTAACTAAGCTGGTGGAGAAAAAATTGAATTCCGTTGCTTAAGACTTCAGCGGAAAAATAGAAAGAAAATACTTTTGTGTGTGTGTGGGTGGGTAAGACTTACAAATGCGCTTTCAGTTGATTAAATTAGAGCAATAGAACGACAACAGCAGAAGCTTTCCCTTGAAACTCCAAAAACGAAATCGTAATGTTAAAATGATGCCACAAATAAAATTTTCGCGCAGTAAGAAAAAAAACGTAAGGAAAAAGGACACAAAGCGTACATGCTTATATTTCGGAAATCCTCCTTAAGGTGCCACATGCAACAAATCCAGTACAGTCAACACCCACGCACACACACAAACACACTTTATTGAACTGGAGCAATCTGCAAACGAATAAGCTAAGGGTATCTCAAATTCAGGGGTTATGCATCCCCCTATAGAAATGGAGGGTATGCTAAGCATAACGTGACCTTTGGGACCTTTCGAAATTCTTTGATTGTCCATGAAAAAATTCTTTAAAAAATCGACGTTTTGTGGGCTGAGGGTCCATGAACAAAATTCTTTAAAAAATCCACGTTTTGTGGGCTGAGGGTCCATGAACAAAATTCTTTAAAAAATCCACGTTTTGTGGGCTGAGGGTCCATGAACAAAATTCTTTAAAAAATCCACGTTTTGTGGGCTGAGGGTCCATGAACAAAATTCTTTAAAAAATCCACGTTTTGTGGGCTGAGGGTCCATGAACAAAATGCTTTAAAAAATCCACGTTTTGTGGGCTGAGGGTCCATGAACAAAATTCTTTAAAAAATCCACGTTTTGTGGGCTGAGGTCCATGAACAAAATTCTTTAAAAAAACCCACGTTTTGTGGGCTGATGGTCCTTAAACAAATATTCTTTAACAAAAGCCAAGTTTAGTGGGCTGATGGTGCTTAAAAAAATATTCTTAAAAAAATCTTTAAAAATATTCTTTAAAATATGCACGTTTTGTGGGCTAAAGGTCCTTGAAAAATATTCTTTAAAAAATCCACGTTTTGTGGGCTAAAGGTCCTTGAAAAATATTCTTTAAAAAAATCACGTTTTGTGGGCTAAAGGTCCTTGAAAAATATTCTTTAAAAAATCCACGTTTTGTGGGCTAAAGGTCCTTGAAAAATATTCTTTAAAAAAATCACGTTTTGTGGGCTAAAGGTCCTTGAAAAATATTCTTTAAAAAATCCACGTTTCGTGGGCTAAAGGTCCTTGAAAAATATTCTTTAGAAAAATCACGTTTTGTGGGCTAAAGGTCCTTGAAAAATATTCTTTAAAAAATCCACGTTTTGTGGGCTAAAGGTCCTTGAAAAATATTCTTTAAAAAAATCACGTTTTGTGGGCTAAAGGTCCTCGAAAAATATTCTTTAAAAATCCACGTTTTGTGGGCTAAAGGTCCTTGAAAAATATTCTTTAAAAAATCCAAGTTTTGTGGGCTGATGGTCCATGAAAAAAATTCTTTAAAAAATCCACGTTTTGTGGGCTGATGGTCCACGAAAAAAATTCTTTAAAAAATCCAAGTTTTGCGGGTTGATGTTCCATGAAACAAATTCTTTAAAAAATCCACGTTTTGTGGGCTGATGGTCCATAAAAAAAATTTTTTAAAATATCCACGTTTTGTGGGCTGATGATAGTTGAAAAAATATTCTTTAAATAATCCACATTTTGTGGGCTGATGATTGTTGAAAAAATATTCTTTAAATAATCCACATTTTGTGGGCTGATGATAGTTGAAAAAATATTCTTTAAATAATCCACATTTTGTGGGCTGATGATAGTTGAAAAAATATTCTTTAAAAAATCCACGTTTTGTGGGCTGGTGGTTGATGAAAAAATATTCTTTAAAAAATCCACGTTTTGTGGGCTGATGGTCCATGAATAAAATTCTTTAAAAAATCCACGTTTTGTGGGCTGATGGTCCATGAAAAAAATTCTTTAAAAAATCCACGTTTTGTGGGCTGATGGTTGATGAAAAAATATTCTTTAAAAAATCCACGTTTTGTGGGCTGATGGTTGATGAAAAAATATTCTTTAAAAAATCCACGTTTTGTGGGCTGATGGTTGATGAAAAAATATTCTTTAAAAAATCCACGTTTTGTTGGCTGACGGTCCTTAAAAAATATTCTTTAAAAAATCCACGTTTTGTTGGCTGACGGTCCTTAAAAAATATTCTTTAAAAAATCCACGTTTTGTTGGCTGACGGTCCTTAAAAAATATTCTTTAAAAAATCCACGTTTTGTTGGCTGACGGTCCTTAAAAAATATTCTTTAAAAAATCCACGTTTTGTTGGCTGACGGTCCTTAAAAAATATTCTTTAAAAAATCCACGTTTTGTTGGCTGACGGTCCTTAAAAAATATTCTTTAAAAAATCCACGTTTTGTTGGCTGACGGTCCTTAAAAAATATTCTTTAGAAAATCCACGTTTTGTTGGCTGACGGTCCTTAAAAAATATTCTTTAAAAAATCCACGTTTTGTTGGCTGACGGTCCTTAAAAAATATTCTTTAAAAAATCCACGTTTTGTTGGCTGACGGTTCTTAAAAAATATTCTTTAAAAAATCCACGTTTTGTTGGCTGACTGTCCTTAAAAAATATTCTTTAAAAAATCCACGTTTTGTGGACTAAAGGTCTTTGAAAAAATATTCTATAAAAAATCCTCGTTATGTTGTCTAAATTTCCTTGAAAAACTATTCTTTAAAAAATCTGCGTTTTGTTGGCTAAAGTTCCTTGAAAAAATATTCTTTAAAAAATCCACGTTTTGTGGGCTAAAGGTCCTTGAAAAATATTCTTTAAAAAAATCACGTTTTGTGGGCTAAAGGTCCATGAAAAATATTCTTTAAAAAATCCACGTTTTGTGGGCTAAAGGTCCTTGAAAAATATTCTTTAAAAAAATCACGTTTTGTGGGCTAAAGGTCCTTGAAAAATATTCTTTAAAAAATCCACGTTTCGTGGGCTAAAGGTCCTTGAAAAATATTCTTTAGAAAAATCACGTTTTGTGGGCTAAAGGCCCTTGAAAAATATTCTTTAAAACATCCACGTTTTGTGGGCTAAAGGTCCTTGAAAAATATTCTTTAAAAAAATCACGTTTTGTGGGCTAAAGGTCCTCGAAAAATATTCTTTAAAAAATCCACGTTTTGTGGGCTAAAGGTCCTTGAAAAATATTCTTTAAAAAATCCAAGTTTTGTGGGCTGATGGTCCATAAAAAAAATTCTTTAAAAAATCCACGTTTTGTGTGCTGATGGTCCATGAAAAAAATTCTGTAAAAATCCACGTTTTGTGTGCTGATGGTCCATGAAAAAAATTCTTTAAAAAATCCACGTTTTGTGGGCTGATGGTCCACGAAAAAAATTCTTTAAAAAATCCAAGTTTTGCGGGTTGATGTTCCATGAAACAAATTCTTTAAAAAATCCACGTTTTGTGGGCTGATGGTCCATGAAAAAAATTCTTTAAAATATCCACGTTTTGTGGGCTGATGGTAGTTGAAAAAATATTCTTTAAATAATCCACATTTTGTGGGCTGATGATTGTTGAAAAAATATTCTTTAAATAATCCACATTTTGTGGGCTGATGATAGTTGAAAAAATATTCTTTAAATAATCCACATTTTGTGGGCTGATGATAGTTGAAAAAATATTCTTTAAAAAATCCACGTTTTGTGGGCTGATGGTTGATGAAAAAATATTCTTTAAAAAATCCACGTTTT
>NW_027411891.1:0-109921 GCF_047663935.1 Musca autumnalis
CAATACAAAAGTTCACCGGGCATGACTTTCCCAATATAAAAGTTCACCGGGCATGACTTTCCCAATACAAAACTTCACCGGAGATGACTTTCCCAATACAAAAGTTCACCGGAGATGACTTTTCCCATACAAAAGTTCACCGGAGATGACTTTCCCAATACAAAAGTTCACCGGGCATGACTTTCCCAAAACAAAAGTTCACCGGAGATGACTTTCCCAATACAAAAGTTCACCGGAGATGACTTTCCCAATACAAAAGTTCACCGGAGATGACTTTTCCCATACAAAAGTTCACCGGAGATGACTTTTCCCATACAAAAGTTCACCGGGCATGACTTTCCCAATACAAAAGTTCACCGGGCATGACTTTCCCAATACAAAAGTTCACCGGGCATGACTTTCCCAATACAAAAGTTCACCGGAGATGACTTTTCCCATACAAAAGTTCACCGGAGATGACTTTTCCCATACAAAAGTTCACCGGAGATGACTTTCCCAATACAAAAGTTCACCGGAGATGACTTTCCCAATACAAAAGTTCACCGGAGATGACTTTTCCCATACAAAAGTTCACCGGAGATGACTTTCCCAATACAAAAGTTCACCGGAGATGACTTTCCCAATACAAAAGTTCACCGGAGATGACTTTTCCCGTACAAAAGTTCACCGGAGATGACTTTCCCAATACAAAAGTTCACCGGAGATGACTTTCCCAATACAAAAGTTCACCGGAGATGACTTTTCCCATACAAAAGTTCACCGGAGATGACTTTCCCAATACAAAAGTTCACCGGAGATGACTTTCCCAATACAAAAGTTCACCGGGCACGACTTTCCCAATACAAAAGTTCACCGGAGATGACTTTCCCAATATAAAAGTTCACCGGAGGTGACTTTTCCCATACAAAAGTTCACCGGAGATGACTTTCCCAATACAAAAGTTCACCGGAGATGACATTCCCAATACAAAAGTTCACCGGAGATGACTTTCCCAATACAAAAGTTCACCGGAGATGACTTTTCCCATACAAAAGTTCACCGGAGATGACTTTCCCAATACAAAAGTTCACCGGAGATGACTTTCCCAATACAAAAGTTCACCGGAGATGACTTTCCCTATACAAAAGTTCACCGGAGATGACTTTCCCAATACAAAAGTTCACCGGAGATGACTTTTCCCATACAAAAGTTCACCGGAGATGACTTTTCCCATACAAAAGTTCACCGGAGATGACTTTCCCAATACAAAAGTTCACCGGAGATGACTTTCCCAATACAAAAGTTCACCGGAGATGACTTTTCCCATACAAAAGTTCACCGGAGATGACTTTCCCAATACAAAAGTTCACCGGAGATGACTTTTCCCATACAAAAGTTCACCGGAGATGACTTTTCCCATACAAAAGTTCACCGGAGATGACTTTCCCAATACAAAAGTTCACCGGAGATGACTTTCCCAATACAAAAGTTCACCGGAGATGACTTTTCCCATACAAAAGTTCACCGGAGATGACTTTCCCAATACAAAAGTTCACCGGAGATGACTTTCCCAATACAAAAGTTCACCGGAGATGACTTTTCCCATACAAAAGTTCACCGGAGATGACTTTCCCAATACAAAAGTTCACCGGAGATGACTTTCCCAATACAAAAGTTCACCGGAGATGACTTTTCCCATACAAAAGTTCACCGGAGATGACTTTCCCAATACAAAAGTTCACCGGAGATGACTTTTCCCATAAAAAAGTTCACCGGAGATGACTTTCCCAATACAAAAGTTCACCGGAGATGACTTTCCCAATACAAAAGTTCACCGGAGATGACTTTCCCAATACAAAAGTTCACCGGAGATGACTTTCCCAATACAAAAGTTCACCGGAGATGACTTTTCCCATACAAAAGTTCACCGGAGATGACTTTCCCAATACAAAAGTTCACCGGAGATGACTTTTCCCATACAAAAGTTCACCGGAGATGACTTTCCCAATACAAAAGTTCACCGGGCATGACTTTCCCAATACAAAAGTTCACCGGGCATGACTTTCCCAATACAAAAGTTCACCGGAGATGACTTTTCCCATACAAAAGTTCACCGGAGATGACTTTCCCAATACAAAAGTTCACCGGAGATGACTTTTCCCATACAAAAGTTCACCGGAGATGACTTTCCCAATACAAAAGTTCACCGGAGATGACTTTCCCAATACAAAAGTTCACCGGAGATGACTTTTCCCATACAAAAGTTCACCGGAGATGACTTTCCCAATACAAAAGTTCACCGGAGATGACCTTTCCCATACAAAAGTTCACCGGAGATGACTTTCCCAATACAAAAGTTCACCGGAGATGACTTTCCCAATACAAAAGTTCACCGGAGATGACTTTCCCAATACAAAAGTTCACCGGAGATGACTTTTCCCATACAAAAGTTCACCGGAGATGAATTTTCCCATACAAAAGTTCACCGGGCATGACTTTCCCAATACAAAAGTTCACCGGGCATGACTTTCCCAATACAAAAGTTCACCGGAGATGACTTTTCCCATACAAAAGTTCACCGGAGATGACTTTCCCAATACAAAAGTTCACCGGAGATGACTTTTCCCATACAAAAGTTCACCGGAGATGACTTTCCCAATACAAAAGTTCACCGGAGATGACTTTCCCAATACAAAAGTTCACCGGAGATGACTTTTCCCATACAAAAGTTCACCGGAGATGACTTTCCCAATACAAAAGTTCACCGGAGATGACATTTCCCATACAAAAGTTCACCGGAGATGACTTTCCCAATACAAAAGTTCACCGGAGATGACTTTTCCCATACAAAAGTTCACCGGAGATGACTTTCCCAATACAAAAGTTCACCGGAGATGACTTTCCCAATACAAAAGTTCACCGGAGTTGACTTTTCCCATACAAAAGTTCACCGGAGATGACTTTTCCCATACAAAAGTTCACCGGAGATGACTTTCCCAATACAAAAGTTCACCGGAGATGACTTTTCCCATACAAAAGTTCACCGGGCATGACTTTCCCAATACAAAAGTTCACCGGGCATGACTTTCCCAATACAAAAGTTCACCGGGCATGACTTTCCCAATACAAAAGTTCACCGGGCACGACTTTCCCAATACAAAAGTTCACCGGGCATGACTTTCCCAATACAAAAGTTCACCGGGCATGACTTTCCCAATACAAAAGTTCACCGGAGATGACTTTTCCCATACAAAAGTTCACCGGAGATGACTTTCCCAATACAAAAGTTCACCGGAGATGACTTTTCCCATACAAAAGTTCACCGGAGATGACTTTCCCAATACAAAAGTTCACCGGAGATGACTTTCCCAATACAAAAGTTCACCGGGCATGACTTTCCCAATACAAAAGTTCACCGGGCATGACTTTCCCAATACAAAAGTTCACCGAAGATGACTTTTCCCATACAAAAGTTCACCGGAGATGACTTTCCCAATACAAAACTTCACCGGAGATGACTTTTCCCATACAAAAGTTCACCGGAGATGACTTTCCCAATACAAAAGTTCACCGGAGATGACTTTTCCCATACAAAAGTTCACCGGAGATGACTTTCCCAATACAAAAGTTCACCGGAGATGACTTTTCCCATACAAAAGTTCACCGGAGATGACTTTCCCAATACAAAAGTTCACCGGGCATGACTTTCCCAATACAAAAGTTCACCGGGCATGACTTTCCCAATACAAAAGTTCACCGGGCATGACTTTCCCAATACAAAAGTTCACCGGGCATGACTTTCCCAATACAAAAGTTCGCCGGGCATGACTTTCACAATATAAAAGTTCACCGGGCATGACTTTCCCAATACAAAAGTTCACCGGAGATGACTTTTCCCATACAAAAGTTCACCGGAGATGACTTTCCCAATACAAAAGTTCACCGGAGATGACTTTCCCAATACAAAAGTTCACCGGGCATGACTTTTCCAATATAAAAGTTCACCGGAGATGACTTTCCCAATACAAAAGTTCACCGGGCATGACTTTCCCAATACAAAAGTTCACCGGGCATGACTTTCCCAATACAAAAGTTCACCGGGCATGACTTTCCCAATACAAAAGTTCACCGGAGATGACTTTTCCCATACAAAAGTTCACCGGAGATGACTTTCCCAATACAAAAGTTCACCGGAGATGACTTTCCCAATACAAAAGTTCACCGGAGATGACTTTCCCAATACAAAAGTTCACCGGAGATGACTTTTCCCATACAAAAGTTCACCGGAGATGACTTTCCCAATACAAAAGTTCACCGGAGATGACTTTTCCCATACAAAAGTTCACCGGAGATGACTTTCCCAATACAAAAGTTCACCGGAGATGACTTTCCCAATACAAAAGTTCACCGGAGATGACTTTTCCCATACAAAAGTTCACCGGGCACGACTTTCCCAATACAAAAGTTCACCGGAGATGACTTTTCCCATACAAAAGTTCACCGGGCATGACTTTCCCAATACAAAAGTTCACCGGAGATGACTTTCCCAATATAAAAGTTCACCGGGCATGACTTTCCCAATACAAAAGTTCACCGGGCACGACTTTCCCAATACAAAAGTTCACCGGAGATGACTTTCCCATACAAAAGTTCACCGGAGATGACTTTCCCAATACAAAAATTCACCGGAGATGACTTTTCCCATACAAAAGTTCACCGGAGATGACTTTCCCAATACAAAAGTTCACCGGGCATGACTTTCCCAATACAAAAGTTCACCGGAGATGACTTTTCCCATACAAAAGTTCACCGGGCATGACTTTTCCCATACAAAAGTTCACCGGGCATGACTTTCCCAATACAAAAGTTCACCGGAGATGACTTTCCCAATACAAAAGTTCACCGGAGATGACTTTTCCCATACAAAAGTTCACCGGAGATGACTTTTCCCATACAAAAGTTCACCGGAGATGACTTTCCCAATACAAAAGTTCACCGGAGATGACTTTTCCCATACAAAAGTTCACCGGAGATGACTTTCCCAATACAAAATTTCACCTGAGATGACTTTCCCAATACAAAAGTTCACCGGGCATGACTTTCCCAATACAAAAGTTCACCGGGCACGACTTTCCCAATACAAAAGTTCACCGGGCATGACTTTCCCAATACAAAAGTTCACAAGGCATGACTTTCCCAATACAAAAGTTCACCGGGCATGACTTTCCCAATACAAAAGTTCACCGGAGATGACTTTTCCCATACAAAAGTTCACCGGAGATGACTTTCCCAATACAAAAGTTCACCGGAGATGACTTTTCCCATACAAAAGTTCACCGGAGATGACTTTCCCAATACAAAAGTTCACCGGAGATGACTTTCCCAATACAAAAGTTCACCGGAGATGACTTTTCCCATACAAAAGTTCACCGGAGATGACTTTCCCAATACAAAAGTTCACCGGAGATGACTTTTCCCATACAAAAGTTCACCGGAGATGACTTTCCCAATACAAAAGTTCACCGGAGATGACTTTTCCCATACAAAAGTTCACCGGAGATGACTTTCCCAATACAAAAGTTCACCGGAGATGACTTTCCCAATACAAAAGTTCACCGGAGATGACTTTTCCCATACAAAAGTTCACCGGAGATGACTTTTCCCATACAAAAGTTCACCGGAGATGACTTTCCCAATACAAAAGTTCACCGGAGATGACTTTTCCCATACAAAAGTTCACCGGGCATGACTTTCCCAATACAAAAGTTCACCGGGCATGACTTTCCCAATACAAAAGTTCACCGGGCATGACTTTCCCAATACAAAAGTTCACCGGAGATGACTTTTCCCATACAAAAGTTCACCGGAGATGACTTTCCCAATACAAAAGTTCACCGGAGATGACTTTTCCCATACAAAAGTTCACCGGAGATGACTTTCCCAATACAAAAGTTCACCGGAGATGACTTTCCCAATACAAAAGTTCACCGGAGATGACTTTTCCCATACAAAAGTTCACCGGAGATGACTTTCCCAATACAAAAGTTCACCGGAGATGACTTTTCCCATACAAAAGTTCACCGGAGATGACTTTCCCAATACAAAAGTTCACCGGAGATGACTTTCCCAATACAAAAGTTCACCGGAGATGACTTTTCCCATACAAAAGTTCACCGGAGATGACTTTCCCAATACAAAAGTTCACCGGAGATGACTTTCCCAATACAAAAGTTCACCGGAGATGACTTTTCCCATACAAAGTTTACCGGAGATGACTTTCCCAATACAAAAGTTCACCGGAGATGACTTTTCCCATACAAAAGTTCACCGGAGATGACTTTCCCAATACAAAAGTTCACCGGAGATGACTTTCCCAATACAAAAGTTCACCGGAGATGACTTTTCCCATACAAAAGTTCACCGGAGATGACTTTCCCAATACAAAAGTTCACCGGAGATGACTTTTCCCATACAAAAGTTCACCGGAGATGACTTTCCCAATACAAAAGTTCACCGGAGATGACTTTCCCAATACAAAAGATCACCGGAGATGACTTTTCCCATACAAAAGTTCACCGGAGATGACTTTCCCAATACAAAAGTTCACCGGAGATGACTTTTCCCATACAAAAGTTCACCGGAGATGACTTTCCCAATACAAAAGTTCACCGGGCATGACTTTCCCAATACAAAAGTTCACCGGAGATGACTTTTCCCATATAAAAGTTCACCGGAGATGACTTTCCCAATACAAAAGTTCACCGGGCATGACTTTCCCAATACAAAAGTTCACCGGGCACGACTTTCCCAATACAAAAGTTCACCGGGCATGACTTTCCCAATACAAAAGTTCACCGGGCATGACTTTCCCAATACAAAAGTTCACCGGGCATGACTTTCCCAATACAAAAGTTCACCGGAGATGACTTTTCCCATACAAAAGTTCACCGGAGATGACTTTCCCAATACAAAAGTTCACCGGAGATGACTTTTCCCATACAAAAGTTCACCGGAGATGACTTTCCCAATACAAAAGTTCACCGGAGATGACTTTTCCCATACAAAAGTTCACCGGGGATGACTTTCCCAATACAAAAATTCACCGGGCATGACTTTCCCAATATAAAAGTTCACCGGGCATGACTTTCCCAATACAAAAGTTCACCGGGCACGACTTTCCCAATACAAAAGTTCACCGGAGATGACTTTCCCAATATAAAAGTTCACCGGAGATGACTTTCCCAATACAAAAGTTCACCGGAGATGACTTTTCCCATACAAAAGTTCACCGGAGATGACTTTCCCAATACAAAAGTTCACCGGAGATGACTTTTCCCATACAAAAGTTCACCGGAGATGACTTTCCCAATACAAAAGTTCACCGGAGATGACTTTCCCAATACAAAAGTTCACCGGAGATGACTTTTCCCATACAAAAGTTCACCGGAGATGACTTTCCCAATACAAAAGTTCACCGGAGATGACTTTTCCCATACAAAAGTTCACCGGAGATGACTTTCCCAATACAAAAGTTCACCGGAGATGACTTTTCCCATACAAAAGTTCACCGGAGATGACTTTCCCAATACAAAAGTTCACCGGAGATGACTTTTCCCATACAAAAGTTCACCGGAGATGACTTTCCCAATACAAAAGTTCACCGGAGATGACTTTCCCAATACAAAAGTTCACCGGAGATGACTTTTCCCATACAAAAGTTCACCGGAGATGACTTTCCCAATACAAAAGTTCACCGGGCATGACTTTCCCAATACAAAAGTTCACCGGAGATGACTTTCCCATACAAAAGTTCACCGGAGATGAATTTCCCAATACAAAAGTTCACCGGGCACGACTTTCCCAATACAAAAGTTCACCGGAGATGACTTTCCCAATATAAAAGTTCACCGGGCATGACTTTCCCAATACAAAAGTTCACCGGGCACGACTTTCCCAATACAAAAGTTCACCGGAGATGACTTTCCCAATACAAAAGTTCACCGGAGATGACTTTCCCAATACAAAAGTTCACCGGGCATGACTTTCCCAATACAAAAGTTCACCGGAGATGACTTTCCCAATACAAAAGTTCACCGGGCATGACTTTCCCAATATAAAAGTTCACCGGGCATGACTTTCCCAATACAAAACTTCACCGGAGATGACTTTCCCAATACAAAAGTTCACCGGAGATGACTTTTCCCATACAAAAGTTCACCGGAGATGACTTTCCCAATACAAAAGTTCACCGGGCATGACTTTCCCAAAACAAAAGTTCACCGGAGATGACTTTCCCAATACAAAAGTTCACCGGAGATGACTTTCCCAATACAAAAGTTCACCGGAGATGACTTTTCCCATACAAAAGTTCACCGGAGATGACTTTTCCCATACAAAAGTTCACCGGGCATGATTTTCCCAATACAAAAGTTCACCGGGCATGACTTTCCCAATACAAAAGTTCACCGGCATGACTTTCCCAATACAAAGTTCACCGGAGATGACTTTTCCCATACAAAAGTTCACCGGAGATGACTTTTCCCATACAAAAGTTCACCGGAGATGACTTTCCCAATACAAAAGTTCACCGGAGATGACTTTCCCAATACAAAAGTTCACCGGAGATGACTTTTCCCATACAAAAGTTCACCGGAGATGACTTTCCCAATACAAAAGTTCACCGGAGATGACTTTCCCAATACAAAAGTTCACCGGAGATGACTTTTCCGTACAAAAGTTCACCGGAGATGACTTTCCCAATACAAAAGTTCACCGGAGATGACTTTCCCAATACAAAAGTTCACCGGAGATGACTTTTCCCATACAAAAGTTCACCGGAGATGACTTTCCCAATACAAAAGTTCACCGGAGATGACTTTCCCAATACAAAAGTTCACCGGGCACGACTTTCCCAATACAAAAGTTCACCGGAGATGACTTTCCCAATATAAAAGTTCACCGGAGGTGACTTTTCCCATACAAAAGTTCACCGGAGATGACTTTCCCAATACAAAAGTTCACCGGAGATGACATTCCCAATACAAAAGTTCACCGGAGATGACTTTCCCAATACAAAAGTTCACCGGAGATGACTTTTCCCATACAAAAGTTCACCGGAGATGACTTTCCCAATACAAAAGTTCACCGGAGATGACTTTCCCAATACAAAAGTTCACCGGAGATGACTTTCCCTATACAAAAGTTCACCGGAGATGACTTTCCCAATACAAAAGTTCACCGGAGATGACTTTTCCCATACAAAAGTTCACCGGAGATGACTTTTCCCATACAAAAGTTCACCGGAGATGACTTTGCCAATACAAAAGTTCACCGGAGATGACTTTCCCAATACAAAAGTTCACCGGAGATGACTTTTCCCATACAAAAGTTCACCGGAGATGACTTTCCCAATACAAAAGTTCACCGGAGATGACTTTTCCCATACAAAAGTTCACCGGAGATGACTTTTCCCATACAAAAGTTCACCGGAGATGACTTTCCCAATACAAAAGTTCACCGGAGATGACTTTCCCAATACAAAAGTTCACCGGAGATGACTTTTCCCATACAAAAGTTCACCGGAGATGACTTTCCCAATACAAAAGTTCACCGGAGATGACTTTCCCAATACAAAAGTTCACCGGAGATGACTTTTCCCATACAAAAGTTCACCGGAGATGACTTTCCCAATACAAAAGTTCACCGGAGATGACTTTCCCAATACAAAAGTTCACCGGAGATGACTTTTCCCATACAAAAGTTCACCGGAGATGACTTTCCCAATACAAAAGTTCACCGGAGATGACTTTTCCCATAAAAAAGTTCACCGGAGATGACTTTCCCAATACAAAAGTTCACCGGAGATGACTTTCCCAATACAAAAGTTCACCGGAGATGACTTTCCCAATACAAAAGTTCACCGGAGATGACTTTCCCAATACAAAAGTTCACCGGAGATGACTTTTCCCATACAAAAGTTCACCGGAGATGACTTTCCCAATACAAAAGTTCACCGGAGATGACTTTTCCCATACAAAAGTTCACCGGAGATGACTTTCCCAATACAAAAGTTCACCGGAGATGACTTTTCCCATACAAAAGTTCACCGGAGATGACTTTCCCAATACAAAAGTTCACCGGAGATGACTTTCCCAATACACCGGAGATGACTTTCCCAACACAAAAGTTCACCGGAGATGACTTTCCCAATACAAAAGTTCACCGGAGATGACTTTCCCAATACAAAAGTTCACCGGAGATGACTTTTCCCATACAAAAGTTCACCGGAGATGACTTTCCCAATACAAAAGTTCACCGGAGATGACTTTTCCCATACAAAAGTTCACCGGAGATGACTTTCCCAATACAAAAGTTCACCGGAGATGACTTTTCCCATACAAAAGTTCGCCGGAGATGACTTTCCCAATACAAAAGTTCACCGGAGATGACTTTCCCAATACAAAAGTTCACCGGAGATGACTTTCCCAATACAAAAGTTCACGGGAGATGACTTTTCCCATACAAAAGTTCACCGGAGATGACTTTCCCAATACAAAAGTTCACCGGAGATGACTTTTCCCATACAAAAGTTCACCGGAGATGACTTTCCCAATACAAAAGTTCACCGGAGATGACTTTCCCAATACAAAAGTTCACCGGAGATGACTTTCCCAATACAAAAGTTCACCGGAGATGACTTTTCCCATACAAAAGTTCACCGGAGATGACTTTCCCAATACAAAAGTTCACCGGAGATGACTTTCCCAATACAAAAGTTCACCGGAGATGACTTTTCCCATACAAAAGTTCACCGGAGATGACTTTCCCAATACAAAAGTTCACCGGGCATGACTTTCCCAATACAAAAGTTCACCGGAGATGACTTTTCCCATACAAAAGTTCACCGGAGATGACTTTTCCCATACAAAAGTTCACCGGAGATGACTTTCCCAATACAAAAGTTCACCGGGCATGACTTTCCCAATACAAAAGTTCACCGGAGATGACTTTCCCAATACAAAAGTTCACCGGAGATGACTTTCCCAATACAAAAGTTCACCGGAGATGACTTTTCCCATACAAAAGTTCACCGGAGATGACTTTCCCAATACAAAAGTTCACCGGAGATGACTTTTCCCATACAAAAGTTCACCGGAGATGACTTTCCCAATACAAAAGTTCACCGGAGATGACTTTCCCAATACAAAAGTTCACCGGAGATGACTTTCCCAATACAAAAGTTCACCGGGCATGACTTTCCCAATACAAAAGTTCACCGGAGATGACTTTCCCAATACAAAAGTTCACCGGGCATGACTTTCCCAAAACAAAAGTTCACCGGGCATGACTTTCCCAATATAAAAGTTCACCGGGCATGACTTTCCCAATACAAAAGTTCACCGGAGATGACTTTTCCCATACAAAAGTTCACCGGAGATGACTTTTCCCATACAAAAGTTCACCGGAGATGACTTTCCCAATACAAAAGTTCACCGGAGATGACTTTTCCCATACAAAAGTTCACCGGAGATGACTTTTCCCATACAAAAGTTCACCGGAGATGACTTTCCCAATACAAAAGTTCACCGGAGATGACTTTCCCAATACAAAAGTTCACCGGGCATGACTTTCCCAATACAAAAGTTCACCGGGCATGACTTTCCCAATACAATAGTTCACCGGGCATGACTTTCCCAATACAAAAGTTCACCGGGCATGACTTTTCCAATATAAAAGTTCACCGGAGATGACTTTTCCCATACAAAAGTTCACCGGAGATGACTTTCCCAATACAAAAGTTCACCGGGCATGACTTTCCCAATACAAAAGTTCACCGGAGATGACTTTTCCCATACAAAAGTTCACCGGAGATGACTTTCCCAATACAAAAGTTCACCGGAGATGACTTTCCCAATACAAAAGTTCACCGGAGATGACTTTTCCCATACAAAAGTTCACCGGAGATGACTTTCCCAATACAAAAGTTCACCGGAGATGACTTTTCCCATACAAAAGTTCACCGGAGATGACTTTCCCAATACAAAAGTTCACCGGAGATGACTTTCCCAATACAAAAGTTCACGGAGATGACTTTCCCATACAAAAGTTCACCGGAGATGACTTTCCCAATACAAAAGTTCACCGGGCATGACTTTCCCAATACAAAAGTTCACCGGAGATGACTTTTCCCATACAAAAGTTCACCGGAGATGACTTTCCCAATACAAAAGTTCACCGGAGATGACTTTTCCCATACAAAAGTTCACCGGAGATGACTTTCCCAATACAAAAGTTCACCGGAGATGACTTTCCCAATACAAAAGTTCAACGGGCATGACTTTCCCAATACAAAAGTTCACCGGGCATGACTTTCCCAATACAATAGTTCACCGGGCATGACTTTCCCAATACAAAAGTTCACCGGGCATGACTTTTCCAATATAAAAGTTCACCGGAGATGACTTTTCCCATACAAAAGTTCACCGGAGATGACTTTCCCAATACAAAAGTTCACCGGGCATGACTTTCCCAACACAAAAGTTCACCGGGCATGACTTTCCCAATACAAAAGTTCACCGGGCATGACTTTCCAATACAAAAGTTCACCGGAGATGACTTTCCCAATACAAAAGTTCACCGGAGATGACTTTCCCAATACAAAAGTTCACCGGAGATGACTTTTCCCATACAAAAGTTCCCCGGAGATGACTTTCCCAATACAAAAGTTCACCGGAGATGACTTTTCCCATACAAAAGTTCACCGGAGATGACTTTCCCAATACAAAAGTTCACCGGAGATGACTTTTCCCATACAAAAGTTGACCGGAGATGACTTTTCCCATACAAAAGTTCACCGGAGATGACTTTCCCAATACAAAAGTTCACCGGAGATGACTTTTCCCATACAAAAGTTCACCGGAGATGACTTTCCCAATACAAAAGTTCACCGGAGATGACTTTTCCCATACAAAAGTTGACCGGAGATGACTTTTCCCATACAAAAGTTCACCGGAGATGACTTTCCCAATACAAAAGTTCACCGGAGATGACTTTTCCCATACAAAAGTTCACCGGAGATGACTTTCCCAATACAAAAGTTCAACGGAGATGACTTTTCCCATACAAAAGTTCACCGGAGATGACTTTCCCAATACAAAAGTTCACCGGAGATGACTTTTCCCATACAAAAGTTCACCGGAGATGACTTTCCCAATACAAAAGTTCACCGGAGATGACTTTCCCAATACAAAAGTTCACCGGAGATGACTTTCCCAATACAAAAGTTCACCGGAGATGACTTTCCCAATACAAAAGTTCACCGGAGATTACTTTCCCAATACAAAAGTTCACCGGAGATGACTTTCCCAATATAAAAGTTCACCGGAGATGACTTTCCCAATACAAAAGTTCACCGGAGATGACTTTCCCAATACAAAAGTTCACCGGAGATGACTTTTCCCATACAAAAGTTCACCGGAGATGACTTTTCCCATACAAAAGTTCACCGGAGATGACGTTCCCAATACAAAAGTTCACCGGAGATGACTTTCCCAATACAAAAGTTCACCGGAGATGACTTTCCCAATACAAAAGTTCACCGGAGATGACTTTTCCCAATAAAAAAGTTCACCGGGCATGACTTTCCCAATACAAAAGTTCACCGGAGATGACTTTCCCAATACAAAAGTTCACCGGAGATGACTTTTCCCATACAAAAGTTCACCGGAGATGACTTTCCCAATACAAAAGTTCACCGGAGATGACTTTTCCCATACAAAAGTTCACCGGAGATGACTTTCCCAATACAAAAGTTCACCGGAGATGACTTTCCCAATACAAAAGTTCACCGGAGATGACTTTTCCCATACAAAAGTTCACCGGAGATGACTTTTCCCAATACAAAAGTTCACCGGAGATGACTTTCCCAATACAAAAGTTCACCGGAGATGACTTTTCCCATACAAAAGTTCACCGGAGATGACTTTCCCAATACAAAAGTTCAACCGGAGATGACTTTTCCATACAAAAGTTCACCGGAGATGACTTTCCCATACAAAAGTTCACCGGAGATGACTTTCCCAATACAAAAGTTCACCGGAGATGACTTTCCCAATACAAAAGTTCACCGGAAATGACTTTTCCCATACAAAAGTTCACCGGAGATGACTTTCCCAATACAAAAGTTCACCGGAGATGACTTTTCCCATACAAAAGTTCACCGGAGATGACTTTCCCAATACAAAAGTTCACCGGAGATGACTTTTCCCATACAAAAGTTCACCGGAGATGACTTTCCCAATACAAAAGTTCACCGGGCATGACTTTCCCAATACAAAAGTTCACCGGAGATGACTTTCCCAATACAAAAGTTCACCGGAGATGACTTTTCCCATAAAAAAGTTCACCGGAGATGACTTTCCCAATACAAAAGTTCACCGGAGATGACTTTCCCAATACAAAAGTTCACCGGGCATGACTTTCCCAATACAAAAGTTCACCGGAGATGACTTTCCCAATACAAAAGTTCACCGGGCATGACTTTCCCAAAACAAAAGTTCACCGGGCATGACTTTCCCAATATAAAATTTCACCGGGCATGACTTTCCCAATACAAAAGTTCACCGGAGATGACTTTTCCCATACAAAAGTTCACAGGAGATGACTTTCCCAATACAAAAGTTCACCGGAGATGACTTTTCCCATACAAAAGTTCACCGGAGATGACTTTCCCAATACAAAAGTTCACCGGAGATGACTTTCCCAATACAAAAGTTCACCGGAGATGACTTTCCCAATATAAAAGTTCACCGGGCATGACTTTCCCAATACAAAAGTTCACCGGGCACGACTTTCCCAATACAAAAGTTCACCGGAGATGACTTTCCCAATACAAAAGTTCACCGGGCATGACTTTCCCAATACAAAAGTTCACCGGAGATGACTTTTCCCATACAAAAGTTCACCGGAGATGACTTTCCCAATACAAAAGTTCACCGGAGATGACTTTCCCAATATAAAAGTTTCCCAATACAAAAGTTCACCGGGCACGACTTTCCCAATACAAAAGTTCACCGGAGATGACTTTCCCAATATAAAAGTTCACCGGAGGTGACTTTTCCCATACAAAAGTTCACCGGAGATGACTTTCCCAATACAAAAGTTCACCGGAGATGACTTTTTCCATACAAAAGTTCACCGGAGATGACTTTCCCAATACAAAAGTTCACCGGAGATGACTTTCCCAATACAAAAGTTCACCGGGCATGGCTTTTCCCATACAAAAGTTCACCGGAGATGACTTTCCCAATACAAAAGTTCACCGGAGATGACTTTTCCCATACAAAAGTTCACCGGAGATGACTTTCCCAATACAAAAGTTCACCGGAGATGACTTTTCCCATACAAAAGTTCACCGGAGATGACTTTTCCCATACAAAAGTTCACCGGAGATGACTTTCCCAATACAAAAGTTCACCGGAGATGACTTTTCCCATACAAAAGTTCACCGGAGATGACTTTCCCAATACAAAAGTTCACCGGAGATGACTTTCCCAATACAAAAGTTCACCGGAGATGACTTTTCCCATACAAAAGTTCACCGGAGATGACTTTCCCAATACAAAAGTTCACCGGAGATGACTTTCCCAATATAAAAGTTCACCGGGCATGACTTTCCCAATACAAAAGTTCACCGGAGATGACTTTCCCAATACAAAAGTTCACCGGAGATGACTTTCCCAATACAAAAGTTCACCGGGCATGACTTTCCCAATACAAAAGTTCACCGGAGATGACTTTCCCAATACAAAAGTTCACCGGAGATGACTTTCCCAATACAAAAGTTCACCGGAGATGACTTTTCCCATACAAAAGTTCACCGGAGATGACTTTCCCAATACAAAAGTTCACCGGAGATGACTTTTCCCATACAAAAGTTCACCGGAGATGACTTTCCCAATACAAAAGTTCACCGGAGATGACTTTCCCAATACAAAAGTTCACCGGAGATGACTTTTCCCATACAAAAGTTCACCGGAGATGACTTTCCCAATACAAAAGTTCACCGGAGATGACTTTTCCCATACAAAAGTTCACCGGAGATGACTTTCCCAATACAAAAGTTCACCGGAGATGACTTTCCCAATATAAAAGTTCACCGGGCATGACTTTCCCAATACAAAAGTTCACCGGAGATGACTTTCCCAATACAAAAGTTCACCGGAGATGACTTTTCCCATACAAAAGTTCACCGGAGATGACTTTCCCAATACAAAAGTTCACCGGAGATGACTTTTCCCAATACAAAAGTTCACCGGAGATGACTTTTCCCATACAAAAGTTCACCGGAGATGACTTTCCCAATACAAAAGTTCACCGGAGATGACTTTTCCCATACAAAAGTTCACCGGAGATGACTTTCCCAATACAAAAGTTCACCGGAGATGACTTTCCCAATACAAAAGTTCACCGGAGATGACTTTTCCCATACAAAAGTTCACCGGAGATGACTTTCCCAATACAAAAGTTCACCGGAGATGACTTTTCCCATACAAAAGTTCACCGGAGATGACTTTCCCAATACAAAAGTTCACCGGAGATGACTTTTCCCATAAAAAAGTTCACCGGAGATGACTTTCCCAATACAAAAGTTCACCGGAGATGACTTTCCCAATACAAAAGTTCACCGGAGATGACTTTCCCAATACAAAAGTTCACCGGAGATGACTTTCCTAATACAAAAGTTCACCGGAGATGACTTTTCCCATACAAAAGTTCACCGGAGATGACTTCCCCAATATAAAAGTTCACCGGGCATGACTTTCCCAATACAAATTTCACCGGAGATGACTTTTCCCATACAAAAGTTCACCGGAGATGACTTTCCCAATACAAAAGTTCACCGGAGATGACTTTTCCCATACAAAAGTTCACCGGAGATGACTTTCCCAATACAAAAGTTCACCGGAGATGACTTTTCCCATACAAAAGTTCACCGGAGATGACTTTCCCAATACAAAAGTTCACCGGAGATGACTTTCCCAATACAAAAGTTCACCGGAGATGACTTTTCCCATACAAAAGTTCACCGGAGATGACTTTTCCCATACAAAAGTTCACCGGAGATGACTTTCCCAATACAAAAGTTCACCGGAGATGACTTTCCCAATACAAAAGTTCACCGGAGATGACTTTTCCCATACAAAAGTTCACCGGAGATGACTTTTCCCATACAAAAGTTCACCGGAGATGACTTTCCCAATACAAAAGTTCACCGGAGATGACTTTCCCAATACAAAAGTTCACCGGGCATGACTTTCCCAATACAAAAGTTCACCGGGCATGACTTTCCCAATACAAAAGTTCACCGGGCATGACTTTCCCAATATAAAAGTTCACCGGGCATGACTTTCCCAATACAAAAGTTCACCGGAGATGACTTTCCCAATACAAAAGTTCAACGGAGATGACTTTCCCAATACAAAAGTTCACCGGGCATGACTTTCCCAATACAAAAGTTCACCGGGCACGACTTTCCCAATACAAAAGTTCACCGGGCATGATTTTCCCAATACAAAAGTTCACCGGGCATGACTTTCCCAATACAAAAGTTCACCGGGCATGACTTTCCCAATACAAAAGTTCACCGGAGATGACTTTTCCCATACAAAAGTTCACCGGAGATGACTTTCCCAATACAAAAGTTCACCGGAGATGACTTTCCCAATACAAAAGTTCACCGGGCATGACTTTCCCAATACAAAAGTTCACCGGAGATGACTTTTCCCATACAAAAGTTCACCGGAGATGACTTTCCCAATACAAAAGTTCACCGGAGATGACTTTTCCCAATACAAAAGTTCACCGGAGATGACTTTTCCCATACAAAAGTTCACCGGAGATGACTTTCCCAATACAAAAGTTCACCGGAGATGACTTTCCCAATACAAATGTTCACCGGAGATGACTTTTCCCATACAAAAGTTCACCGGAGATGACTTTCCCAATACAAAAGTTCACCGGAGATGACTTTCCCAATACAAAAGTTCACCGGAGATGACTTTCCCAATACAAAAGTTCACCGGAGATGACTTTCCCAATACAAAAGTTCACCGGGCATGACTTTCCCAATACAAAAGTTCACCGGAGATGACTTTTCCCATACAAAAGTTCACCGGAGATGACTTTCCCAATACAAAAGTTCACCGGGCATGACTTTCCCAATACAAAAGTTCACCGGAGATGACTTTTCCCATACAAAAGTTCACCGGAGATGACTTTTCCCATACAAAAGTTCACCGGAGATGACTTTTCCCATACAAAAGTTCACCGGAGATGACTTTCCCAATACAAAAGTTCACCGGAGATGACTTTTCCCATACAAAAGTTCACCGGAGATGACTTTCCCAATACAAAAGTTCACCGGAGATGACTTTTCCCATACAAAAGTTCACCGGAGATGACTTTCCCAATACAAAAGTTCACCGGAGATGACTTTCCCAATACAAAAGTTCACCGGAGATGACTTTCCCAATACAAAAGTTCACCGGAGATGACTTTCCCAATACAAAAGTCCACCGGAGATGACTTTCCCAATATAAAAGTTCACCGGGCATGACTTTCCCAATACAAAAGTTCACCGGGCATGACTTTTCCCATACAAGAGTTCACCGGAGATGACTTTCCCAATACAAAAGTTCACCGGAGATGACTTTTCCCATACAAAAGTTCACCGGAGATGACTTTTCCCATACAAAAGTTCACCGGAGATGACTTTTCCCATACAAAAGTTCACCGGAGATGACTTTTCCCATACAAAAGTTCACCGGAGATGACTTTCCCAATACAAAAGTTCACCGGAGATGACTTTTCCCATACAAAAGTTCACCGGAGATGACTTTCCCAATACAAAAGTTCACCGGAGATGACTTTCCCAATACAAAAGTTCACCGGAGATGACTTTTCCCATACAAAAGTTCACCGGAGATGACTTTCCCAATACAAAAGTTCACCGGAGATGACTTTCCCAATACAAAAGTTCACCGGAGATGACTTTCCCAATACAAAAGTTCACCGGAGATGACTTTTCCCATACAAAAGTTCACCGGAGATGACTTTCCCAATACAAAAGTTCACCGGAGATGACTTTCCCAATACAAAAGTTCACCGGGCATGACTTTCCCAATACAAAAGTTCACCGGGCACGACTTTCCCAATACAAAAGTTCACCGGGCATGACTTTCCCAATACAAAAGTTCACCGGGCATGACTTTCCCAATACAAAAGTTCACCGGGCATGATTTTCCCAATACAAAAGTTCACCGGAGATGACTTTTCCCATACAAAAGTTCACCGGAGATGACTTTCCCAATACAAAAGTTCACCGGAGATGACTTTTCCCATACAAAAGTTCACCGGAGATGACTTTCCCAATACAAAAGTTCACCGGAGATGACTTTCCCAATACAAAAGTTCACCGGAGATGACTTTCCCAATACAAAAGTTCACCGGAGATGACTTTCCCAATACAAAAGTTCACCGGAGATGACTTTCCCAATACAAAAGTTCACCGGAGATGACTTTCCCAATACAAAAGTTCACCGGAGATGACTTTCCCAATACAAAAGTTCACCGGAGATGACTTTCCCAATATAAAAGTTCACCGGGCATGACTTTCCCAATACAAAAGTTCACCGGGCATGACTTTCCCAATACAAAAGTTCACCGGAGATGACTTTCCCATACAAAAGTTCACCGGAGATGACTTTTCCCATACAAAAGTTCACCGGAGATGACTTTTCCCATACAAAAGTTCACCGGAGATGACTTTTCCCATACAAAAGTTCACCGGAGATGACTTTCCCAATACAAAAGTTCACCGGGCATGACTTTCCCAAAACAAAAGTTCACCGGGCATGACTTTCCCAATACAAAAGTTCACCGGAGATGACTTTCCCAATACAAAAGTTCACCGGAGATGACTTTTCCCATACAAAAGTTCACCGGAGATGACTTTCCCAATACAAAAGTTCACCGGAAATGACTTTCCCAATACAAAAGTTCACCGGAGATGACTTTTCCCATACAAAAGTTCACCGGAGATGACTTTCCCAATACAAAAGTTCACCGGAGATGACTTTCCCAATATAAAAGTTCACCGGGCATGACTTTCCCAATACAAAAGTTCGCCGGAGATGACTTTCCCAATACAAAAGTTCACTGGGCACGACTTTCCCAATACAAAAGTTCACCGGGCATGACTTTCCCAATACAAAAGTTCACCGGAGATGACTTTCCCAATACAAAAGTTCACCGGGCACGAGTTTCCCAATACAAAAGTTCACCGGGCATGAATTTTCCCATACAAAAGTTCACCGGAGATGACTTTCCCAATACAAAAGTTCACCGGAGATGACTTTCCCAATACAAAAGTTCACCGGAGATGACTTTTCCCATACAAAAGTTCACCGGAGATGACTTTCCCAATACAAAAGTTCACCGGTGATGACTTTCCCAATACAAAAGTTCACCGGAGATGACTTTTCCCATACAAAAGTTCACCGGAGATGACTTTCCCAATACAAAAGTTCACCGGAGATGACTTTCCCAATACAAAAGTTCACCGGAGATGACTTTTCCCATACAAAAGTTCACCGGAGATGACTTTCCCAATACAAAAGTTCACCGGAGATGACTTTTCCCATACAAAAGTTCACCGGAGATGACTTTCCCAATACAAAAGTTCACCGGAGATGACTTTTCCCATACAAAAGTTCACCGGAGATGACTTTTCCCATACAAAAGTTCACCGGAGATGACTTTCCCAATACAAAAGTTCACCGGAGATGACTTTCCCAATATAAAAGTTCACCGGGCATGACTTTCCCAATACAAAAGTTCACCGGAGATGACTTTCCCAATACAAAAGTTCACCGGGCATGACTTTCCCAATACAAAAGTTCACCGGGCATGACTTTCCCAATACAAAAGTTCACCGGAGATGACTTTTCCCATACAAAAGTTCACCGGAGATGACTTTCCCAATACAAAAGTTCACCGGAGATGACTTTCCCAATACAAAAGTTCACCGGAGATGACTTTTCCCATACAAAAGTTCACCGGAGATGACTTTTCCCAATACAAAAGTTCACCGGAGATGACTTTTCCCATACAAAAGTTCACCGGAGATGACTTTCCCAATACAAAAGTTCACCGGAGATGACTTTTCCCATACAAAAGTTCACCGGAGATGACTTTCCCAATACAAAAGTTCACCGGAGATGACTTTCCCAATACAAAAGTTCACCGGAGATGACTTTTCCCATACAAAAGTTCACCGGAGATGACTTTCCCAATACAAAAGTTCACCGGAGATGACTTTTCCCATACAAAAGTTCACCGGAGATGACTTTCCCAATACAAAAGTTCACCGGAGATGACTTTTCCCATACAAAAGTTCACCGGAGATGACTTTCCCAATACAAAAGTTCACCGGAGATGACTTTCCCAATACAAAAGTTCACCGGAGATGACTTTCCCAATACAAAAGTTCACCGGAGATGACTTTTCCCATACAAAAGTTCACCGGAGATGACTTTCCCAATACAAAAGTTCACCGGAGATGACTTTTCCCATACAAAAGTTCACCGGAGATGACTTTCCCAATACAAAAGTTCACCGGAGATGACTTTCCCAATACAAAAGTTCACCGGGCATGACTTTCCCAATACAAAAGTTCACCGGGCATGACTTTCCCAATACAAAAGTTCACCGGGCATGACTTTCCCAATACAAAAGTTCACCGGGCATGACTTTCCCAATACAAAAGTTCACCGGAGATGACTTTCCCAATACAAAAGTTCACCGGAGATGACTTTTCCCATACAAAAGTTCACCGGAGATGACTTTCCCAATACAAAAGTTCACCGGAGATGACTTTTCCCATACAAAAGTTCACCGGAGATGACTTTCCCAATACAAAAGTTCACCGGAGATGACTTTTCCCATACAAAAGTTCACCGGAGATGACTTTCCCAATACAAAAGTTCACCGGAGATGACTTTTCCCATACAAAAGTTCACCGGAGATGACTTTCCCAATACAAAAGTTCACCGGAGATGACTTTCCCAATACAAAAGTTCACCGGAGATGACTTTCCCAATACAAAAGTTCACCGGAGATGACTTTCCCAATACAAAAGTTCACCGGAGATGACTTTCCCAATACAAAAGTTCACCGGAGATGACTTTTCCCAATACAACCAAAGTTCACCGGAGATGACTTTCCCAATACAAAAGTTCACCGGAGATGACTTTCCCAATACAAAAGTTCACCGGAGATGACTTTCCCAATACAAAAGTTCACCGGAGATGACTTTTCCCATACAAAAGTTCACCGGAGATGACTTTCCCAATACAAAAGTTCACCGGAGATGACTTTTCCCATACAAAAGTTCACCGGAGATGACTTTCCCAATACAAAAGTTCACCGGAGATGACTTTCCCAATACAAAAGTTCACCGGAGATGACTTTTCCCATACAAAAGTTCACCGGAGATGACTTTCCCAATACAAAAGTTCACCGGAGATGACTTTTCCCATACAAAAGTTCACCGGAGATGACTTTCCCAATACAAAAGTTCACCGGAGATGACTTTTCCCATACAAAAGTTCACCGGAGATGACTTTCCCAATACAAAAGTTCACCGGAGATGACTTTCCCAATACAAAAGTTCACCGGAGATGACTTTCCCAATACAAAAGTTCACCGGAGATGACTTTTCCCATACAAAAGTTCACCGGAGATGACTTTCCCAATACAAAAGTTCACCGGAGATGACTTTTCCCATACAAAAGTTCACCGGAGATGACTTTCCCAATACAAAAGTTCACCGGAGATGACTTTCCCAATACAAAAGTTCACCGGGCATGACTTTCCCAATACAAAATTCACCGGGCATGACTTTCCCAATACAAAAGTTCACCGGGCATGACTTTCCCAATACAAAAGTTCACCGGGCATGACTTTCCCAATACAAAAGTTCACCGGAGATGACTTTCCCAATACAAAAGTTCACCGGAGATGACTTTTCCCATACAAAAGTTCACCGGAGATGACTTTCCCAATACAAAAGTTCACCGGAGATGACTTTTCCCATACAAAAGTTCACCGGAGATGACTTTCCCAATACAAAAGTTCACCGGAGATGACTTTTCCCATACAAAAGTTCACCGGAGATGACTTTCCCAATACAAAAGTTCACCGGAGATGACTTTTCCCATACAAAAGTTCACCGGAGATGACTTTCCCAATACAAAAGTTCACCGGAGATGACTTTCCCAATACAAAAGTTCACCGGAGATGACTTTCCCAATACAAAAGTTCACCGGAGATGACTTTCCCAATACAAAAGTTCACCGGAGATGACTTTCCCAATACAAAAGTTCACCGGAGATGACTTTTCCCAATACCAAAGTTCACCGGAGATGACTTTCCCAATACAGAAGTTCACCGGAGATGACTTTCCCAATACAAAAGTTCACCGGAGATGACTTTCCCAATACAAAAGTTCACCGGAGATGACTTTCCCAATACAAAAGTTCACCGGAGATGACTTTCCCAATACAAAAGTTCACCGGAGATGACTTTCCCAATACAAAAGTTCACCGGAGATGACTTTCCCAATATAAAAGTTCACCGGGCATGACTTTCCCAATACAAAAGTTCACCGGGCATGACTTTCCCAATACAAAAGTTCACCGGAGATGACTTTCCCATACAAAAGTTCACCGGAGATGACTTTTCCCATACAAAAGTTCACCGGAGATGACTTTCCCAATACAAAAGTTCACCGGAGATGACTTTTCCCATACAAAAGTTCACCGGAGATGACTTTCCCAATACAAAAGTTCACCGGAGATGACTTTTCCCATACAAAAGTTCACCGGAGATGACTTTTCCCATACAAAAGTTCACCGGAGATGACTTTCCCAATACAAAAGTTCACCGGAGATGACTTTCCCAATACAAAAGTTCACCGGAGATGACTTTCCCAATACAAAAGTTCACCGGAGATGACTTTCCCAATACAAAAGTTCACCGGAGATGACTTTCCCAATACAAAAGTTCACCGGAGATGACTTTTCCCAATACAAAAGTCACCGGAGATGACTTTCCCAATACAAAAGTTCACCGGAGATGACTTTCCCAATACAAAAGTTCACCGGAGATGACTTTCCCAATACAAAAGTTCACCGGAGATGACTTTCCCAATACAAAAGTTCACCGGAGATGACTTTCCCAATACAAAAGTTCACCGGAGATGACTTTCCCAATATAAAAGTTCACCGGGCATGACTTTCCCAATACAAAAGTTCACCGGGCATGACTTTCCCAATACAAAAGTTCACCGGAGATGACTTTCCCATACAAAAGTTCACCGGAGATGACTTTTCCCATACAAAAGTTCACCGGAGATGACTTTCCCAATACAAAAGTTCACCGGAGATGACTTTACCCATACAAAAGTTCACCGGAGATGACTTTCCCAATACAAAAGTTCACCGGAGATGACTTTTCCCATACAAAAGTTCACCGGAGATGACTTTTCCCATACAAAAGTTCACCGGAGATGACTTTCCCAATACAAAAGTTCACCGGAGATGACTTTCCCAATACAAAAGTTCACCGGAGATGACTTTTCCCATACAAAAGTTCACCGGAGATGACTTTCCCAATACAAAAGTTCACCGGAGATGACTTTTCCCATACAAAAGTTCACCGGAGATGACTTTCCCAATACAAAAGTTCACCGGAGATGACTTTCCCAATACAAAAGTTCACCGGAGATGACTTTTCCCATACAAAAGTTCACCGGAGATGACTTTCCCAATACAAAAGTTCACCGGAGATGACTTTCCCAATACAAAAGTTCACCGGAGATGACTTTTCCCATACAAAAGTTCACCGGAGATGACTTTCCCAATACAAAAGTTCACCGGAGATGACTTTTCCCATACAAAAGTTCACCGGAGATGACTTTCCCAATACAAAAGTTCACCGGAGATGACTTTCCCAATACAAAAGTTCACCGGGCATGACTTTCCCAATACAAAAGTTCACCGGGCATGACTTTCCCAATACAAAAGTTCACCGGGCATGACTTTCCCAATACAAAAGTTCACCGGAGATGACTTTCCCAATACAAAAGTTCACCGGAGATGACTTTTCCCATACAAAAGTTCACCGGAGATGACTTTCCCAATACAAAAGTTCACCGGAGATGACTTTTCCCATACAAAAGTTCACCGGAGATGACTTTCCCAATACAAAAGTTCACCGGAGATGACTTTTCCCATACAGAAGTTCACCGGAGATGACTTTTCCCATACAAAAGTTCACCGGAGATGACTTTCCCAATACAAAAGTTCACCGGAGATGACTTTCCCAATACAAAAGTTCACCGGAGATGACTTTTCCCATACAAAAGTTCACCGGAGATGACTTTCCCAATACAAAAGTTCACCGGAGATGACTTTTCCCATACAAAAGTTCACCGGCGATGACTTTCCCAATACAAAAGTTCACCGGAGATGACTTTCCCAATACAAAAGTTCACCGGAGATGACTTTCCCAATACAAAAGTTCACCGGGCATGACTTTCCCAATACAAAAGTTCACCGGGCATGACTTTCCCAATACAAAAGTTCACCGGGCATGACTTTCCCAATACAAAAGTTCACCGGGCATGACTTTCCCAATACAAAAGTTCACCGGGCATGACTTTCCCAATACAAAAGTTCACCGGGCATGACTTTCCCAATACAAAAGTTCACCGGGCATGACTTTCCCAATACAAAAGTTCACCGGAGATGACTTTCCCAATACAAAAGTTCACCGGGCATGACTTTCCCAATACAAAAGTTCACCGGAGATGACTTTCCCAATACAAAAGTTCACCGGAGATGACTTTTCCCATACAAAAGTTCACCGGAGATGACTTTCCCAATACAAAAGTTCACCGGAGATGACTTTTCCCATACAAAAGTTCACCGGAGATGACTTTCCCAATACAAAAGTTCACCGGAGATGACTTTCCCAATACAAAAGTTCACCGGGCATGACTTTTCCCATACAAAAGTTCACCGGAGATGACTTTCCCAATACAAAAGTTCACCGGAGATGACTTTTCCCATACAAAAGTTCACCGGAGATGACTTTCCCAATACAAAAGTTCACCGGAGATGACTTTTCCCATACAAAAGTTCACCGGAGATGACTTTTCCCATACAAAAGTTCACCGGAGATGACTTTCCCAATACAAAAGTTCACCGGAGATGACTTTTCCCATACAAAAGTTCACCGGAGATGACTTTCCCAATACAAAAGTTCACCGGAGATGACTTTCCCAATACAAAAGTTCACCGGAGATGACTTTTCCCATACAAAAGTTCACCGGAGATGACTTTCCCAATACAAAAGTTCACCGGAGATGACTTTCCCAATACAAAAGTTCACCGGAGATGACTTTCCCAATACAAAAGTTCACCGGAGATGACTTTTCCCATACAAAAGTTCACCGGAGATGACTTTCCCAATACAAAAGTTCACCGGAGATGACTTTCCCAATACAAAAGTTCACCGGGCATGACTTTCCCAATACAAAAGTTCACCGGGCATGACTTTCCCAATACAAAAGTTCACTGGGCATGACTTTCCCAATACAAAAGTTCACCGGAGATGACTTTTCCCATACAAAAGTTCACCGGAGATGACTTTCCCAATACAAAAGTTCACCGGAGATGACTTTTCCCATACAAAAGTTCACCGGAGATGACTTTCCCAATACAAAAGTTCACCGGAGATGACTTTCCCAATACAAAAGTTCACCGGAGATGACTTTTCCCATACAAAAGTTCACCGGAGATGACTTTCCCAATACAAAAGTTCACCGGAGATGACTTTTCCCATACAAAAGTTCACCGGAGATGACTTTCCCAATACAAAAGTTCACCGGAGATGACTTTTCCCATACAAAAGTTCACCGGAGATGACTTTTCCCATACAAAAGTTCACCGGAGATGACTTTTCCCATACAAAAGTTCACCGGAGCTGACTTTTCCCATACAAAAGTTCACCGGAGATGACTTTCCCAATACAAAAGTTCACCGGAGATGACTTTTCCCATACAAAAGTTCACCGGGCATGACTTTCCCAATACAAAAGTTCACCGGAGATGACTTTTCCCATACAAAAGTTCACCGGAGATGACTTTCCCAATACAAAAGTTCACCGGGCATGACTTTCCCAATACAAAAGTTCACCGGAGATGACTTTTCCCATACAAAAGTTCACCGGAGATGACTTTCCCAATACAAAAGTTCACCGGGCATGACTTTCCCAATACAAAAGTTCACCGGAGATGACTTTTCCCATACAAAAGTTCACCGGGCATGACTTTCCCAATACAAAAGTTCACCGGAGATGACTTTCCCAATACAAAAGTTCACCGGAGATGACTTTTCCCATACAAAAGTTCACCGGAGATGACTTTCCCAATACAAAAGTTCACCGGAGATGACTTTTCCCATACAAAAGTTCACCGGAGATGACTTTCCCAATACAAAGGTTCACCGGAGATGACTTTTCCCATACAAAAGTTCACCGGAGATGACTTTTCCCATACAAAAGTTCACCGGAGATGACTTTCCCAATACAAAAGTTCACCGGAGATGACTTTTCCCATACAAAAGTTCACCGGGCACGACTTTCCCAATACAAAAGTTCACCGGGCATGACTTTCCCAAAACAAAAGTTCACCGGGCATGACTTTATCAATACAAAAGTTCACCGGGCATGACTTTCCCAATACAAAAGTTCACCGGAGATGACTTTCCCAATACAAAAGTTCACCGGGCATGACTTTCCCAATACAATAGTTCACCGGGCATGTCTTTCCCAATACAAAAGTTCACCGGGCATGACTTTTCCAATATAAAAGTTCACCGGGCATGACTTTTCCAATATAAAAGTTCACCGGAGATGACTTTCCCAATACAAAAGTTCACCGGGCATGACTTTCCCAATACAAAAGTTCACCGGGCATGACTTTCCCAATACAAAAGTTCGCCGGGCACGACTTTCCCAATACAAAAGTTCACCGGAGATGACTTTCCCAATACAAAAGTTCACCGGAGATGACTTTCCCAATACAAAAGTTCACCGGAGATGACTTTCCCAATACAAAAGTTCACCGGAGATGACTTTTCCCATACAAAAGTTCACCGGAGATGAATTTCCCAATACAAAAGTTCACCGGGCATGACTTTCCCAATACAAAAGTTCACCGGAGATGACTTTTCCCATACAAAAGTTCACCGGAGATGACTTTCCCAATACAAAAGTTCACCGGGCATGACTTTCCCAATACAAAAGTTCACCGGGCACGACTTTCCCAATATAAAAGTTCACCGGGCATGACTTTCCCAAAACAAAAGTTCACCGGGCATGACTTTCCCAATATAAAAGTTCACCGGCGATGACTTTCCCAATACAAAAGTTCACCGGAGATGACTTTCCCAATACAAAAGTTCACCGGGCACGACTTTCCCAATACAAAAGTTCACCGGAGATGAATTTCCCAATACAAAAGTTCACCGGGCATGACTTTCCCAATACAAAAGTTCACCGGAGATGACTTTTCCCATACAAAAGTTCACCGGAGATGACTTTCCCAATACAAAAGTTCACCGGAGATGACTTTTCCCATACAAAAGTTCACCGGAGATGACTTTCCCAATACAAAAGTTCACCGGAGATGACTTTTCCCATACAAAAGTTCACCGGAGATGACTTTTCCCATACAAAAGTTCACCGGAGATGACTTTCCCAATACAAAAGTTCACCGGAGATGACTTTCCCAATACAAAAGTTCACCGGAGATGACTTTCCCAATACAAAAGTTCACCGGAGATGACTTTCCCAATACAAAAGTTCACCGGAGATGACTTTCCCAATACAAAAGTTCACCGGAGATGACTTTTCCCAATACAAAAGTCACCGGAGATGACTTTCCCAATACAAAAGTTCACCGGAGATGACTTTCCCAATACAAAAGTTCACCGGAGATGACTTTCCCAATACAAAAGTTCACCGGAGATGACTTTCCCAATACAAAAGTTCACCGGAGATGACTTTCCCAATACAAAAGTTCACCGGAGATGACTTTCCCAATACAAAAGTTCACCGGAGATGACTTTCCCAATATAAAAGTTCACCGGGCATGACTTTCCCAATACAAAAGTTCACCGGGCATGACTTTCCCAATACAAAAGTTCACCGGAGATGACTTTCCCATACAAAAGTTCACCGGAGATGACTTTTCCCATACAAAAGTTCACCGGAGATGACTTTCCCAATACAAAAGTTCACCGGAGATGACTTTTCCCATACAAAAGTTCACCGGAGATGACTTTCCCAATACAAAAGTTCACCGGAGATGACTTTTCCCATACAAAAGTTCACCGGAGATGACTTTTCCCATACAAAAGTTCACCGGAGATGACTTTCCCAATACAAAAGTTCACCGGAGATGACTTTCCCAATACAAAAGTTCACCGGAGATGACTTTTCCCATACAAAAGTTCACCGGAGATGACTTTCCCAATACAAAAGTTCACCGGAGATGACTTTTCCCATACAAAAGTTCACCGGAGATGACTTTCCCAATACAAAAGTTCACCGGAGATGACTTTCCCAATACAAAAGTTCACCGGAGATGACTTTTCCCATACAAAAGTTCACCGGAGATGACTTTCCCAATACAAAAGTTCACCGGAGATGACTTTCCCAATACAAAAGTTCACCGGAGATGACTTTTCCCATACAAAAGTTCACCGGAGATGACTTTCCCAATACAAAAGTTCACCGGAGATGATTTTTCCCATACAAAAGTTCACCGGAGATGACTTTCCCAATACAAAAGTTCACCGGAGATGACTTTCCCAATACAAAAGTTCACCGGGCATGACTTTCCCAATACAAAAGTTCACCGGGCATGACTTTCCCAATACAAAAGTTCACCGGGCATGACTTTCCCAATACAAAAGTTCACCGGAGATGACTTTCCCAATACAAAAGTTCACCGGAGATGACTTTTCCCATACAAAAGTTCACCGGAGATGACTTTCCCAATACAAAAGTTCACCGGAGATGACTTTTCCCATACAAAAGTTCACCGGAGATGACTTTCCCAATACAAAAGTTCACCGGAGATGACTTTTCCCATACAGAAGTTCACCGGAGATGACTTTTCCCATACAAAAGTTCACCGGAGATGACTTTCCCAATACAAAAGTTCACCGGAGATGACTTTCCCAATACAAAAGTTCACCGGAGATGACTTTTCCCATACAAAAGTTCACCGGAGATGACTTTCCCAATACAAAAGTTCACCGGAGATGACTTTTCCCATACAAAAGTTTACCGGAGATGACTTTCCCAATACAAAAGTTCACCGGAGATGACTTTCCCAATACAAAAGTTCACCGGGCATGACTTTCCCAATACAAAAGTTCACCGGGCATGACTTTCCCAATACAAAAGTTCACCGGGCATGACTTTCCCAATACAAAAGTTCACCGGGCACGACTTTCCCAATACAAAAGTTCACCGGGCATGACTTTCCCAATACAAAAGTTCACCGGGCATGACTTTCCCAATACAAAAGTTCACCGGGCATGACTTTCCCAATACAAAAGTTCACCGGAGATGACTTTCCCAATACAAAAGTTCACCGGAGATGACTTTTCCCATACAAAAGTTCACCGGAGATGACTTTCCCAATACAAAAGTTCACCGGAGATGACTTTTCCCATACAAAAGTTCACCGGAGATGACTTTCCCAATACAAAAGTTCACCGGAGATGACTTTTCCCATACAAAAGTTCACCGGAGATGACTTTCCCAATACAAAAGTTCACCGGAGATGACTTTCCCAATACAAAAGTTCACCGGGCATGACTTTTCCCATACAAAAGTTCACCGGAGATGACTTTCCCAATACAAAAGTTCACCGGAGATGACTTTTCCCATACAAAAGTTCACCGGAGATGACTTTCCCAATACAAAAGTTCACCGGAGATGACTTTTCCCATACAAAAGTTCACCGGGGATGACTTTTCCCATACAAAAGTTCACCGGAGATGACTTTCCCAATACAAAAGTTCACCGGAGATGACTTTTCCCATACAAAAGTTCACCGGAGATGACTTTCCCAATACAAAAGTTCACCGGAGATGACTTTCCCAATACAAAAGTTCACCGGAGATGACTTTTCCCATACAAAAGTTCACCGGAGATGACTTTCCCAATACAAAAGTTCACCGGAGATGACTTTCCCAATACAAAAGTTCACCGGAGATGACTTTCCCAATACAAAAGTTCACCGGAGATGACTTTTCCCATACAAAAGTTCACCGGAGATGACTTTCCCAATACAAAAGTTCACCGGAGATGACTTTCCCAATACAAAAGTTCACCGGGCATGACTTTCCCAATACAAAAGTTCACCGGGCATGACTTTCCCAATACAAAAGTTCACTGGGCATGACTTTCCCAATACAAAAGTTCACCGGAGATGACTTTTCCCATACAAAAGTTCACCGGAGATGACTTTCCCAATACAAAAGTTCACCGGAGATGACTTTTCCCATACAAAAGTTCACCGGAGATGACTTTCCCAATACAAAAGTTCACCGGAGATGACTTTCCCAATACAAAAGTTCACCGGAGATGACTTTTCCCATACAAAAGTTCACCGGAGATGACTTTCCCAATACAAAAGTTCACCGGAGATGACTTTTCCCATACAAAAGTTCACCGGAGATGACTTTCCCAATACAAAAGTTCACCGGAGATGACTTTTCCCATACAAAAGTTCACCGGAGATGACTTTTCCCATACAAAAGTTCACCGGAGATGACTTTTCCCATACAAAAGTTCACCGGAGCTGACTTTTCCCATACAAAAGTTCACCGGAGATGACTTTCCCAATACAAAAGTTCACCGGAGATGACTTTTCCCATACAAAAGTTCACCGGGCATGACTTTCCCAATACAAAAGTTCACCGGAGATCACTTTCCCAATACAAAAGTTCACCGGGCATGACTTTCCCAAAACAAAAGTTCACCTGGCATGACTTTCCCAATATAAAAGTTCACCGGAGATGACTTTTCCCATACAAAAGTTCACCGGAGATGACTTTTCCCATACAAAAGTTCACCGGAGATGACTTTTCCCATACAAAAGTTCACCGGAGATGACTTTTCCCATACAAAAGTTCACCGGAGATGACTTTCCCAATACAAAAGTTCACCGGGCATGACTTTCCCAATACAAAAGTTCACCGGAGATGACTTTCCCAATACAAAAGTTCACCGGAGATGACTTTTCCCATACAAAAGTTCACCGGAGATGACTTTCCCAATACAAAAGTTCACCGGAGATGACTTTTCCCATACAAAAGTTCACCGGAGATGACTTTCCCAATACAAAAGTTCACCGGGCATGACTTTCCCAATACAAAAGTTCACCGGAGATGACTTTTCCCATACAAAAGTTCACCGGAGATGACTTTCCCAATACAAAAGTTCACCGGGCATGACTTTCCCAATACAAAAGTTCACCGGAGATGACTTTTCCCATACAAAAGTTCACCGGGCATGACTTTCCCAATACAAAAGTTCACCGGAGATGACTTTCCCAATACAAAAGTTCACCGGAGATGACTTTTCCCATACAAAAGTTCACCGGAGATGACTTTCCCAATACAAAAGTTCACCGGAGATGACTTTTCCCATACAAAAGTTCACCGGAGATGACTTTCCCAATACAAAGGTTCACCGGAGATGACTTTTCCCATACAAAAGTTCACCGGAGATGACTTTTCCCATACAAAAGTTCACCGGAGATGACTTTCCCAATACAAAAGTTCACCGGAGATGACTTTTCCCATACAAAAGTTCACCGGGCACGACTTTCCCAATACAAAAGTTCACCGGGCATGACTTTCCCAAAACAAAAGTTCACCGGGCATGACTTTATCAATACAAAAGTTCACCGGGCATGACTTTCCCAATACAAAAGTTCACCGGAGATGACTTTCCCAATACAAAAGTTCACCGGGCATGACTTTCCCAATACAATAGTTCACCGGGCATGACTTTCCCAATACAAAAGTTCACCGGGCATGACTTTTCCAATATAAAAGTTCACCGGGCATGACTTTTCCAATATAAAAGTTCACCGGAGATGACTTTCCCAATACAAAAGTTCACCGGGCATGACTTTCCCAATACAAAAGTTCACCGGGCATGACTTTCCCAATACAAAAGTTCGCCGGGCACGACTTTCCCAATACAAAAGTTCACCGGAGATGACTTTCCCAATACAAAAGTTCACCGGAGATGACTTTTCCCATACAAAAGTTCACCGGAGATGAATTTCCCAATACAAAAGTTCACCGGGCATGACTTTCCCAATACAAAAGTTCACCGGAGATGACTTTTCCCATACAAAAGTTCACCGGAGATGACTTTCCCAATACAAAAGTTCACCGGGCATGACTTTCCCAATACAAAAGTTCACCGGGCACGACTTTCCCAATATAAAAGTTCACCGGGCATGACTTTCCCAAAACAAAAGTTCACCGGGCATGACTTTCCCAATATAAAAGTTCACCGGAGATGACTTTCCCAATACAAAAGTTCACCGGAGATGACTTTCCCAATACAAAAGTTCACCGGGCACGACTTTCCCAATACAAAAGTTCACCGGAGATGACTTTCCCAATATAAAAGTTCACCGGAGATGACTTTTCCCATACAAAAGTTCACCGGAGATGACTTTCCCAATACAAAAGTTCACCGGAGATGACTTTCCCAATACAAAAGTTCACCGGAGATGACTTTTCCCATACAAAAGTTCACCGGGCATGATTTTCCCAATACAAAAGTTCACCGGGCATGACTTTCCCAATACAAAAGTACACCGGAGATGACTTTTCCAATACAAAAGTTCACCGGAGATGACTTTCCCAATACAAAGTTCACCGGAGATGACTTTCCCAATACAAAAGTTCACCGGAGATGACTTTCCCAATACAAAAGTTCACCGGAGATGACTTTTCCCATACAAAAGTTCACCGGAGATGACTTTCCCAATACAAAAGTTCACCGGAGATGACTTTCCCAATACAAAAGTTCACCGGAGATGACTTTTCCCATACAAAAGTTCACCGGAGATGACTTTCCCAATACAAAAGTTCACCGGAGATGACTTTCCCAATACAAAAGTTCACCGGGCATGACTTTTCCAATATAAAAGTTCACCGGAGATGACTTTCCCAATACAAAAGTTCACCGGGCATGACTTTCCCAATACAATAGTTCACCGGGCATGACTTTCCCAATACAAAAGTTCACCGGGCATGACTTTTCCAATATAAAAGTTCACCGGAGATGACTTTCCCAATACAAAAGTTCACCGGAGATGACTTTCCCAATACAAAAGTTCACCGGGCATGACTTTCCCAATACAAAAGTTCGCCGGGCATGACTTTCCCAATACAAAAGTTCACCGGATATGACTTTCCCAATACAAAAGTTCACCGGAGATGACTTTTCCCATACAAAAGTTCACCGGAGATGACTTTCCCAATACAAAAGTTCACCGGAGATGACTTTTCCCATACAAAAGTTCACCGGAGATGACTTTCCCAATACAAAAGTTCACCGGAGATGACTTTTCCCATACAAAAGTTCACCGGAGATGACTTTTCCCATACAAAAGTTCACCGGAGATGACTTTTCCCATACAAAAGTTCACCGGGCATGACTTTCCCAAAACAAAAGTTCACCGGGCATGACTTTCCCAATACAAAAGTTCACCGGGCATGACTTTCCCAATACAAAAGTTCACCGGAGATGACTTTCCCAATACAAAAGTTCACCGGAGATGACTTTTCCCATACAAAAGTTCACCGGAGATGACTTTCCCAATACAAAAGTTCACCGGAGATGACTTTTCCCATACAAAAGTTCACCGGAGATGACTTTCCCAATACAAAAGTTCACCGGAGATGACTTTTCCCATACAAAAGTTCACCGGAGATGACTTTTCCCATACAAAAGTTCACCGGAGATGACTTTCCCAATACAAAAGTTCACCGGAGATGACTTTCCCAATACAAAAGTTTACCGGAGATGACTTTTCCCATACAAAAGTTCACCGGAGATGACTTTCCCAATACAAAAGTTCACCGGAGATGACTTTTCCCATACAAAAGTTCACCGGAGATGACTTTCCCAATACAAAAGTTCACCGGAGATGACTTTTCCCATACAAAAGTTCACCGGAGATGACTTTCCCAATACAAAAGTTCACCGGGCATGACTTTCCCAATACAAAAGTTCACCGGAGATGACTTTTCCCATACAAAAGTTCACCGGAGATGACTTTCCCAATACAAAAGTTCACCGGAGATGACTTTTCCCATACAAAAGTTCACCGGAGATGACTTTCCCAATACAAAAGTTCACCGGAGATGACTTTCCCAATACAAAAGTTCACCGGAGATGACTTTTCCCATACAAAAGTTCACCGGAGATGACTTTCCCAATACAAAAGTTCACCGGAGATGACTTTTCCCATACAAAAGTTCACCGGAGATGACTTTCCCAATACAAAAGTTCACCGGAGATGACTTTTCCCATACAAAAGTTCACCGGAGATGACTTTCCCAATACAAAAGTTCACCGGGCATGACTTTCCCAAAACAAAAGTTCACCGGGCATGACTTTCCCAATACAAAAGTTCACCGGAGATGACTTTCCCAATACAAAAGTTCACCGGAGATGACTTTTCCCATACAAAAGTTCACCGGAGATGACTTTCCCAATACAAAAGTTCACCGGAGATGACTTTTCCCATACAAAAGTTCACCGGAGATGACTTTCCCAATACAAAAGTTCACCGGGCATGACTTTCCCAATACAAAAGTTCACCGGAGATGACTTTTCCCATACAAAAGTTCACCGGAGATGACTTTCCCAATACAAAAGTTCACCGGAGATGACTTTTCCCATACAAAAGTTCACCGGAGATGACTTTCCCAATACAAAAGTTCACCGGAGATGACTTTTCCCATACAAAAGTTCACCGGAGATGACTTTCCCAATACAAAAGTTCACCGGGCATGACTTTCCCAATACAAAAGTTCACCGTAGATGACTTTTCCCATACAAAAGTTCACCGGAGATGACTTTCCCAATACAAAAGTTCACCGGAGATGACTTTTCCCATACAAAAGTTCACCGGAGATGACTTTCCCAATACAAAAGTTCACCGGGCATGACTTTCCCAATACAAAAGTTCACCGGAGATGACTTTCCCAATACAAAAGTTCACCGGAGATGACTTTTCCCATACAAAAGTTCACCGGAGATGACTTTCCCAATACAAAAGTTCACCGGAGATGACTTTCCCAATACAAAAGTTCACCGGAGATGACTTTCCCAATACAAAAGTTCACCGGAGATGACTTTTCCCATACAAAAGTTCACCGGAGATGACTTTCCCAATACAAAAGTTCACCGGAGATGACTTTCCCAATACAAAAGTTCACCGGGCACGACTTTCCCAATACAAAAGATCACCGGAGATGATTTTTCCCATACAAAAGTTCACCGGGCATGACTTTCCCAATACAAAAGTTCACCGGAGATGACTTTTCCCATACAAAAGTTCACCGGAGATGACTTTCCCAATACAAAAGTTCACCGGAGATGACTTTTCCCATACAAAAGTTCACCGGAGATGACTTTCCCAATACAAAAGTTCACCGGAGATGACTTTTCCCATACAAAAGTTCACCGGAGATGACTTTCCCAATACAAAAGTTCACCGGAGATGACTTTTCCCATACAAAAGTTCACCGGAGATGACTTTCCCAATAAAAAGTTCACCGGAGATGACTTTCGCAATACAAAAGTTCACCGGGCATGACTTTCCCAATACAAAAGTTCACCGGAGATGACTTTCCCAATACAAAAGTTCACCGGGCATGACTTTCCCAATACAAAAGTTCACCGGAGATGACTTTCCCAATACAAAAGTTCACCGGGCATGACTTTCCCAATACAAAAGTTCACCGGGCATGACTTTCCCAATACAAAAGTTCACCGGAGATGACTTTCCCAATACAATAGTTCACCGGGCATGACTTTCCCAATACAAAAGTTCACCGGGCATGACTTTTCCAATATAAAAGTTCACCGGAGATGACTTTCCCAATACAAAAGTTCACCGGAGATGACTTTTCCCATACAAAAGTTCACCGGAGATGACTTTCCCAATACAAAAGTTCACCGGAGATGACTTTCCCAATATAAAAGTTCACCGGGCATGACTTTCCCAATACAAAAGTTCACCGGAGATGACTTTCCCAATACAAAAGTTCACCGGGCACGACTTTCCCAATACAAAAGTTCACCGGGCATGACTTTCCCAATACAAAAGTTCACCGGAGATGACTTTCCCAATACAAAAGTTCACCGGGCACGACTTTCCCAATACAAAAGTTCACCGGAGATGACTTTTCCCATACAAAAGTTCACCGGGCATGACTTTCCCAATACAAAAGTTCACCGGAGATGACTTTCCCAATACAAAAGTTCACCGGAGATGACTTTTCCCATACAAAAGTTCACCGGAGATGACTTTCCCAATACAAAAGTTCACCGGAGATGACTTTCCCAATACAAAAGTTCACCGGAGATGACTTTTCCCATACAAAAGTTCACCGGAGATGACTTTCCCAATACAAAAGTTCACCGGAGATGACTTTTCCCATACAAAAGTTCACCGGAGATGACTTTCCCAATATAAAAGTTCACCGGGCAAGACTTTCCCAATACAAAAGTTCACCGGAGATGACTTTTCCCATACAAAAGTTCACCGGGCATGACTTTCCCAATACAAAAGTTCACCGGAGATGACTTTCCCAATACAAAAGTTCACCGGAGATGACTTTTCCCATACAAAAGTTCACCGGAGATGACTTTCCCAATACAAAAGTTCACCGGAGATGACTTTCCCAATACAAAAGTTCACCGGAGATGACTTTTCCCATACAAAAGTTCACCGGAGATGACTTTCCCAATACAAAAGTTCACCGGAGATGACTTTTCCCATACAAAAGTTCACCGGAGATGACTTTCCCAATACAAAAGTTCACCGGAGATGACTTTCCCAATACAAAAGTTCACCGGAGATGACTTTCCCAATACAAAAGTTCACCGGAGATGACTTTCCCAATACAAAAGTTCACCGGAGATGACTTTCCCAATACAAAAGTTCACCGGAGATGACTTTTCCCATACAAAAGTTCACCGGAGATGACTTTCCCAATACAAAAGTTCACCGGAGATGACTTTCCCAATACAAAAGTTCACCGGAGATGACTTTCCCAATACAAAAGTTCACCGGAGATGACTTTTCCCAATACAAAAGTTCACCGGAGATGACTTTCCCAATACAAAAGTTCACCGGAGATGAATTTTCCCATACAAAAGTTCACCGGAGATGACTTTCCCAATATAAAAGTTCACCGGGCAAGACTTTCCCAATACAAAAGTTCACCGGAGATGACTTTCCCAATACAAAAGTTCACCGGGCATGACTTTCCCAATACAAAAGTTCACCGGAGATGATTTTTCCCATACAAAAGTTCACCGGAGATGACTTTCCCAATACAAAAGTTCACCGGAGATGACTTTTCCCATACAAAAGTTCACCGGAGATGACTTTTCCCATACAAAAGTTCACCGGAAATGACTTTCCCAATACAAAAGTTCACCGGAGATGACTTTCCCAATACAAAAGTTCACCGGAGATGACTTTCCCAATACAAAAGTTCACCGGAGATGACTTTTCCCATACAAAAGTTCACCGGAGATGACTTTCCCAATACAAAAGTTCACCGGGCATGACTTTCCCAATACAAAAGTTCACCGGAGATGACTTTCCCAATACAAAAGTTCACCGGGCATGACTTTCCCAATACAAAAATTCACCGGGCATGACTTTCCCAATACAAAAGTTCACCGGAGATGACTTTCCCAAAACAAAAGTTCACCGGGCATGACTTTTCCAATATAAAAGTTCACCGGAGATGACTTTTCCCATACAAAAGTTCACCGGAGATGACTTTCCCAATACAAAAGTTCACCGGAGATGACTTTCCCAATACAAAAGTTCACCGGAGATGACTTTTCCCATACAAAAGTTCACCGGAGATGACTTTTCCCATACAAAAGTTCACCGGAGATGACTTTCCCAAAACAAAAGTTCACCGGGCATGACTTTCCCAATACAAAAGTTCACCGGAGATGACTTTTCCCATACAAAAGTTCACCGGAGATGACTTTCCCAATACAAAAGTTCACCGGGCATGACTTTCCCAATACAAAAGTTCACCGGAGATGACTTTTCCCATACAAAAGTTCACCGGAGATGACTTTCCCAATACAAAAGTTCACCGGAGATGACTTTTCCCATACAAAAGTTCACCGGAGATGACTTTCCCAATACAAAAGTTCACCGGAGATGACTTTCCCAATACAAAAGTTCACCGGAGATGACTTTTCCCATACAAAAGTTCACCGGAGATGACTTTCCCAATACAAAAGTTCACCGGAGATGACTTTTCCCATACAAAAGTTCACCGGAGATGACTTTCCCAATACAAAAGTTCACCGGAGATGACTTTTCCCATACAAAAGTTCACCGGAGATGACTTTCCCAATACAAAAGTTCACCGGGCATGACTTTCCCAAAACAAAAGTTCACCGGGCATGACTTTCCCAATACAAAAGTTCACCGGAGATGACTTTCCCAATACAAAAGTTCACCGGAGATGACTTTTCCCATACAAAAGTTCACCGGAGATGACTTTCCCAATACAAAAGTTCACCGGAGATGACTTTTCCCATACAAAAGTTCACCGGAGATGACTTTCCCAATACAAAAGTTCACCGGGCATGACTTTCCCAATACAAAAGTTCACCGGAGATGACTTTTCCCATACAAAAGTTCACCGGAGATGACTTTCCCAATACAAAAGTTCACCGGAGATGACTTTTCCCATACAAAAGTTCACCGGAGATGACTTTCCCAATACAAAAGTTCACCGGGCATGACTTTCCCAATACAAAAGTTCACCGGAGATGACTTTCCCAATACAAAAGTTCACCGGAGATGACTTTTCCCATACAAAAGTTCACCGGAGATGACTTTCCCAATACAAAAGTTCACCAGAGATGACTTTCCCAATACAAAAGTTCACCGGAGATGACTTTCCCAATACAAAAGTTCACCGGAGATGACTTTTCCCATACAAAAGTTCACCGGAGATGACTTTCCCAATACAAAAGTTCACCGGAGATGACTTTCCCAATACAAAAGTTCACCGGGCACGACTTTCCCAATACAAAAGTTCACCGGAGATGATTTTTCCCATACAAAAGTTCACCGGGCATGACTTTCCCAATACAAAAGTTCACCGGAGATGACTTTTCCCATACAAAAGTTCACCGGAGATGACTTTCCCAATACAAAAGTTCACCGGAGATGACTTTTCCCATACAAAAGTTCACCGGAGATGACTTTCCCAATACAAAAGTTCACCGGAGATGACTTTTCCCATACAAAAGTTCACCGGAGATGACTTTCCCAATACAAAAGTTCACCGGAGATGACTTTTCCCATACAAAAGTTCACCGGAGATGACTTTCCCAATACAAAAGTTCACCGGGCATGACTTTCCCAATACAAAAGTTCACCGGAGATGACTTTCCCAATACAAAAGTTCACCGGGCATGACTTTCCCAATACAAAAGTTCACCGGAGATGACTTTCCCAATACAAAAGTTCACCGGGCATGACTTTCCCAATACAAAAGTTCACCGGGCATGACTTTCCCAATACAAAAGTTCACCGGAGATGACTTTCCCAATACAATAGTTCACCGGGCATGACTTTCCCAATACAAAAGTTCACCGGGCATGACTTTTCCAATATAAAAGTTCACCGGAGATGACTTTCCCAATACAAAAGTTCACCGGAGATGACTTTTCCCATACAAAAGTTCACCGGAGATGACTTTCCCAATACAAAAGTTCACCGGAGATGACTTTCCCAATATAAAAGTTCACCGGGCATGACTTTCCCAATACAAAAGTTCACCGGAGATGACTTTCCCAATACAAAAGTTCACCGGGCACGACTTTCCCAATACAAAAGTTCACCGGGCATGACTTTCCCAATACAAAAGTTCACCGGAGATGACTTTCCCAATACAAAAGTTCACCGGGCACGACTTTCCCAATACAAAAGTTCACCGGAGATGACTTTTCCCATACAAAAGTTCACCGGGCATGACATTCCCAATACAAAAGTTCACCGGAGATGACTTTCCCAATACAAAAGTTCACCGGAGATGACTTTTCCCATACAAATATTCACCGGAGATGACTTTCCCAATACAAAAGTTCACCGGAGATGACTTTCCCAATACAAAAGTTCACCGGAGATGACTTTCCCAATACAAAAGTTCACCGGAGATGACTTTTCCCATACAAAAGTTCACCGGAGATGACTTTCCCAATACAAAAGTTCACCGGAGATGACTTTTCCCATACAAAAGTTCACCGGAGATGACTTTCCCAATATAAAAGTTCACCGGGCAAGACTTTCCCAATACAAAAGTTCACCGGAGATGACTTTTCCCATACAAAAGTTCACCGGGCATGACATTCCCAATACAAAAGTTCACCGGAGATGACTTTTCCCATACAAAAGTTCACCGGAGATGACTTTCCCAATACAAAAGTTCACCGGAGATGACTTTTCCCATACAAAAGTTCACCGGAGATGACTTTCCCAATACAAAAGTTCACCGGAGATGACTTTTCCCATACAAAAGTTCACCGGAGATGACTTTCCCAATACAAAAGTTCACCGGGCATGACTTTCCCAATACAAAAGTTCACCGGAGATGACTTTCCCAATACAAAAGTTCACCGGGCATGACTTTCCCAATACAAAAGTTCACCGGAGATGACTTTCCCAATACAAAAGTTCACCGGGCATGACTTTCCCAATACAAAAGTTCACCGGGCATGACTTTCCCAATACAAAAGTTCACCGGAGATGACTTTCCCAATACAATAGTTCACCGGGCATGACTTTCCCAATACAAAAGTTCACCGGGCATGACTTTTCCAATATAAAAGTTCACCGGAGATGACTTTCCCAATACAAAAGTTCACCGGAGATGACTTTTCCCATACAAAAGTTCACCGGAGATGACTTTCCCAATACAAAAGTTCACCGGAGATGACTTTCCCAATATAAAAGTTCACCGGGCATGACTTTCCCAATACAAAAGTTCACCGGAGATGACTTTCCCAATACAAAAGTTCACCGGGCACGACTTTCCCAATACAAAAGTTCACCGGGCATGACTTTCCCAATACAAAAGTTCACCGGAGATGACTTTCCCAATACAAAAGTTCACCGGGCACGACTTTCCCAATACAAAAGTTCACCGGAGATGACTTTTCCCATACAAAAGTTCACCGGGCATGACATTCCCAATACAAAAGTTCACCGGAGATGACTTTCCCAATACAAAAGTTCACCGGAGATGACTTTCCCAATACAAAAGTTCACCGGAGATGACTTTTCCCATACAAAAGTTCACCGGAGATGACTTTCCCAATACAAAAGTTCACCGGAGATGACTTTCCCAATATAAAAGTTCACCGGAGATGACTTTTCCCATACAAAAGTTCACCGGAGATGACTTTCCCAATACAAAAGTTCACCGGAGATGACTTTTCCCATACAAAAGTTCACCGGAGATGACTTTCCCAATATAAAAGTTCACCGGGCAAGACTTTCCCAATACAAAAGTTCACCGGAGATGACTTTTCCCATACAAAAGTTCACCGGGCATGACTTTCCCAATACAAAAGTTCACCGGAGATGACTTTCCCAATACAAAAGTTCACCGGAGATGACTTTTCCCATACAAAAGTTCACCGGAGATCACTTTCCCAATACAAAAGTTCACCGGAGATGACTTTCCCAATACAAAAGTTCACCGGAGATGACTTTTCCCATACAAAAGTTCACCGGAGATGACTTTCCCAATACAAAAGTTCACCGGATATGACTTTTCCCATACAAAAGTTCACCGGAGATGACTTTCCCAATACAAAAGTTCACCGGAGATGACTTTCCCAATACAAAAGTTCACCGGAGATGACTTTCCCAATACAAAAGTTCACCGGAGATGACTTTCCCAATACAAAAGTTCACCGGAGATGACTTTTCCCATACAAAAGTTCACCGGAGATGACTTTCCCAATACAAAAGTTCACCGGAGATGACTTTCCCAATACAAAAGTTCACCGGAGATGACTTTCCCAATACAAAAGTTCACCGGAGATGACTTTCCCAATACAAAAGTTCACCGGAGATGACTTTCCCAATATAAAAGTTCACCGGAGATGACTTTCCCATACAAAAGTTCACCGGAGATGACTTTCCCAATACAAAAGTTCACCGGAGATGACTTTCCCAATACAAAAGTTCACCGGAGATGACTTTTCCCATACAAAAGTTCACCGGAGATGACTTTCCCAATACAAAAGTTCACCGGGCATGACTTTCCCAATACAAAAGTTCACCGGAGATGATTTTTCCCATACAAAAGTTCACCGGAGATGACTTTCCCAATACAAAAGTTCACCGGAGATGACTTTTCCCATACAAAAGTTCACCGGAGATGACTTTTCCCATAAAAAAGTTCACCGGAAATGACTTTCCCAATACAAAAGTTCACCGGAGATGACTTTCCCAATACAAAAGTTCACCGGAGATGACTTTCCCAATACAAAAGTTCACCGGAGATGACTTTTCCCATACAAAAGTTCACCAGAGATGACTTTCCCAATACAAAAGTTCACCGGGCATGACTTTCCCAATACAAAAGTTCACCGGAGATGACTTTCCCAATACAAAAGTTCACCGGGCATGACTTTCCCAATACAAAAATTCACCGGGCATGACTTTCCCAATACAAAAGTTCACCGGAGATGACTTTCCCAAAACAAAAGTTCACCGGGCATGACTTTTCCAATATAAAAGTTCACCGGAGATGACTTTTCCCATACAAAAGTTCATCGGAGATGACTTTCCCAATACAAAAGTTCACCGGAGATGACTTTCCCAATACAAAAGTTCACCGGAGATGACTTTTCCCATACAAAAGTTCAACGGAGATGACTTTTCCCATACAAAAGTTCACCGGAGATGACTTTCCCAATACAAAAGTTCACCGGAGATGACTTTCCCAATACAAAAGTTCACCGGGCACGACTTTCCCAATACAAAAGTTCACCGGAGATGACTTTTCCCATACAAAAGTTCACCGGAGATGACTTTCCCAATACAAAAGTTCACCGGGCATGACTTTCCCAATACAAAAGTTCACCGGAGATGACTTTCCCAATACAAAAGTTCACCGGAGATGACTTTTCCCATACAAAAGTTCACCGGAGATGACTTTCCCAATACAAAAGTTCACCGGAGATGACTTTTCCCATACAAAAGTTCACCGGAGATGACTTTCCCAATACAAAAGTTCACCGGGCATGACTTTCCCAATACAAAAGTTCACCGGAGATGACTTTTCCCATACAAAAGTTCACCGGAGATGACTTTCCCAATACAAAAGTTCACCGGAGATGACTTTTCCCATACAAAAGTTCACCGGAGATGACCGATCACTTTCGTGAGCGGCCTATCTTGCTCTACAGCCTCAATTGCCAGAAAAGAGTTCATAAAAATATGCTCAAATGAACTGAAAGTGGATATTGGTGTAACTAGTACGAGGATGGTGGCATCAGGTAGACTATACGTATTCAGTCTTGAAACATGCAACCAAGCACAAAAGATATTGGCAGCAAAGAAAAACTTAAACGGAAAAAGAATTTTTATTCAGCGCGATTATACCGAAAGCGAGCAAAATACCAGGTTTAATATTAGACGAATCAAAAAGGAAGTTTTGCAAAGAAGAAATGACGTTAACGTTCGTTTGGCTGAATTCTCAATATACATTAATGATAAACGTTTTTATTGGTCGCAAGGGAAAATAATTGCCCATACAAACAGCGATGCTATTTTTTTACGTGAAATACTTGGCAATGATGTCTTCGATGTAATTTCTAAAGATAGTTATAAGAACATTGGTTATACTCACACTTCTACCTCAGAATAGCAATACGCATCGTACCATGTTTTAGCATACAATGTTTCAAATCTTCAAAGATCGATAAATTTTGGAAATTTTTTAACGTATATTAATAAATTTGAGATCTTTTTTTTATTCGAAACCCACGTAGAAAGCAATAAAATACCATATTTTTCTTCGTTTTTCAAAAATTACTATACCCACTGGATAGAAGCTACTAAAATAAATCGCGCTGGCCGTGCAAGTGGTGGCTGCCTTTATGGATTTAAGAAGGATATTAAAAGTAATCTGAAATTAGAATTTATTAATAGAATGGATTATACTGTATTATCTGCAAATATCAATGGTTGTGTTTTCTATTTCATCCCTTCATATTTAAACTGTACAAGATGGAAAATGGATTCAGATATTTTAGACCTCTTTTTAAAAGAGTTTAGTCCAGAAAACTTTTGTATTGTAGGTGATCTTAATGCACGAATTGGCACAGAGCAGACTCTAGATGAAAACTTGGTTATCAGTCTTCCACATATAAATGAATGTCGTCGGTCAAAGGACATATCGGTTAACGCTAATGGTAGAAAGTTACTGAGAATGATCGAAGATGTTGGAGGAATCGTTTTAAATGGTAGAACTAGAGGTGACACCGAAGGTAATTTTACATTTTGTTGGAGTAATGGGAAGTTCCGTAATAGATTATTATATATGCTCATTTAATTTTCTGCAATTTGTCGATAGACTAAGTGTGGATCTCAAAGTCTTCTCGGACCATATGCCTCTTCATTTGGAAATTAGAATTTTAAAAAGTAGTCAATCAGATTTTGATACGAACCAACTTCCAGTACAAAAACTTCACTGGAACAGTAAATATGCGGAACTGTATAAACGAAATCTTTCTTCTCTCCCCACAAATCAATTGTGTTCATCAAATAATACGGTAAATGATATGGTTTTAAAAATTGTTGCTAAAATTAAAGAAGCAAACATCGTAAAACGCAATAAATCGGTTTTTGAACCTCAACAAAAAAAAACTATTTCCTTTCCAGAAAAAAATTCCGGAACTTATGTTCCAAGAAAAAACAGTTGTTTTATGATAACAATCTTAAAAAATTGGATGACATAAAATGCAGTAAGGACTGGTGGCGCTTTTCTAAGTCCTTAAAGACACAGGAATATAAACCGAAAGGTAATATTAGCTCTGATAGTTTCAAACTTCACTTTGAACGTATTCTGCAACTTAGTAATGATGAACAATCTATAAAATGGTGCCTCCCGTTTTTTGTAGACCCCTACTTAGATTCTCCTTTTGAGTTCTGTGAATTGATATATGTAACAAAAAGGCTAAAGGCGAATAAGTCACCTGGCCAAGACGGCATACCCTATGAATTCTATAAGAATGCACCCCACTGCCTACTAACTGATGTCCTAACCCTTTTCAATAAGATATTTTTATTTGAAGACATACCAACATCTTTCAAGCAGTCTATACTGATACCACTCTTCAAGAAAGGTGATCCTAACGTTGTGACAAACTATAGAGGCTTGTCGCTTATGAATACCATTTCAAAAATTTTTAATAACATCTTGTTAAACCGTATTACAAGTTGGATAACCAGAAAAGATGTACTCAATGAATTCCAAGCAGGATTCAGGAAAAACTATTCTACGGTAGACAATATTTTTAATCTTGTTAATACTGTATATCTCCACAATACCTACAATAAACATACTTAAGCTTTCTTCGTGGATTTTTCCACAGCTTTCGACCTGATTCCCAGAAACAGTCTTTTCTTTAAACTTTCAAGTATGGGACTATCTACAAAGCTTATTCGAATTCTACAGGGTCTATACGATAATACATCAACTAAAGTTTGGGATGGTTACACGTTTTCAGAGTCATTCTCTGTTAACTCCGGGGTAAAACAAGGTTGCATACTTAGTCCTACCCTTTTCTCATTATATATAAATGATTTACCATATGTTTTACCGGGGGGAGTCAATGTCGCGGGGACTACAATTAAAGTTCTGCTTTATGCAGACGATATTGTGATTTTATCCGATACGCCAACACATCTGCAGCAAATGATAAATGCTCTCCATGAATACTGCCTTCAATGGCATTTGAAAGTAAACTTAACGAAATCAAAAATACTCGTTTTCAGAAGAGCCACTAGAATATCTGCAAATTTAAAATGGTATTATGACAACCAAGAAATTGAAATTGTGAACAGATATGTCTATCTTGGTGTTGATCTAACATACAATTTATCGTTCAAATCTCATTTAGAAACAAAACTTATCTCCTCAAAAATGGCAATCAACTCATCTTGGTCTAAGTACGTATCCCATCCAAAAATATCAAAAAACAATAAACTGAAAATTTTTAATGCGTGCTCCAGATCTATTATGTTTTACGCAGCACAGATTTGGGTATTTGAAAAGCATGAAGAAGTTGAAAAATTGCTAAGATTTTTTATTAAAAAAATGTTAAAGCTCCCTAATAATACCCCTAACTATATGATTCATCTAGAGACTGGTCTATCCACATTATATCTTGATACGTTAAAAATGCACTTCTGGTACATAAACAGGGTTTTAGGACTAAGCTCTCAAAGATTACCTCGAATTCTCGCGGAAAGAATTATTGAAGAAAAAATTTTTTGGGCGAAGGAATGGTTTGATTTATGTCAACAAATACAATATCATCCTCCCAATCCGAACACTCCATTAAGTATGTATTGGAAGGATGTAATTGTAGCATTACAATTAAAGGAGTACAGTGAAGCACGTAACAATGCCGAAAATTCACAATTCCACGATTTGTATGGCAAATTAGAATATACACAAATGGCAAATCTTACCAACAATCTGTCCACAAATATGACAAGCTGGATTATAAAAGCCAGAGGAGGTCTACTCAATTTGAATTCCAAATGTTTCACAAGAAACAACACGAATGTTCTTTGTACAATATGTAATATGAATGCAATTGAAAATACAGCTCACTTTATCGGGGTAAGCCCTATCTATTCTGAATATAGGAAAATATACTTTGGAAAGAATGTCCTTGATGAAAATGAAGTATTGTATGTCTTGAATGGTGCGAATTATATATTTTTATATAAGTATCTTACAGTTTGTTTTAAATATAGAAATCTTATACTCAATGAATATAATATCTAAAGCAACAAATGTAAGAAGTTGTCTTTGGATCTACTGAAGTAACAAAAATATGGCTTACAGCTAAAATGCTAAGCCAAATTTAGATGCAAATTACAAGAAACGAATATTATGTAGTAATAAATAATTTATGTATGAAAAATTTGTAATCATCTATTAACAAAATAAATAAAAAAATACAAAAGTTCACCGGAGATGACTTTCCCAATACAAAAGTTCACCGGAGATGACTTTCCCAATACAAAAGTTCACCGGAGATGACTTTTCCCATACAAAAGTTCACCGGAGATGACTTTCCCAATACAAAAGTTCTCCGGAGATGACTTTTCCCATACAAAAGTTCACCGGAGATGACTTTCCCAATACAAAAGTTCACCGGAGATGACTTTCCCATACAAAAGTTCACCGGAGATGACTTTCCCAATACAAAAGTTCACCGGGCACGACTTTCCCAATACAAAAGTTCACCGGGCATGACTTTCCCAATACAAAAGTTCACCGGAGATGACTTTCCCAATACAAAAGTTCACCGGAGATGACTTTTCCCATACAAAAGTTCACCGGAGATGACTTTCCCAATACAAAAGTTCACCGGAGATGACTTTTCCCATACAAAAGTTCACCGGAGATAACTTTCCCAATACAAAAGTTCACCGAAGATGACTTTCCCAATACAAAAGTTCACCGGAGATGACTTTTCCCATACAAAAGTTCACCGGAGATGACTTTCCCAATACAAAAGTTCACCGGAGATGACTTTTCCCATACAAAAGTTCACCGGAGATGACTTTCCCAATACAAAAGTTCACCGGAGATGACTTTCCCAATACAAAAGTTCACCGGGCATGACTTTTCCAATATAAAAGTTCACCGGAGATGACTTTCCCAATACAAAAGTTCACCGGAGATGACTTTTCCCATACAAAAGTTCACCGGAGATGACTTTCCCAATACAAAAGTTCACCGGAGATGACTTTCCCAATATAAAAGTTAACCGGGCATGACTTTCCCAATACAAAAGTTCACCGGAGATGACTTTCCCAATACAAAAGTTCACCGGGCACGACTTTCCCAATACAAAAGTTCACCGGGCATGACTTTCCCAATACAAAAGTTCACCGGAGATGACTTTCCCAATACAAAAGTTCACCGGGCACGACATTCCCATGCAAAAGTTCACCGGAGATGACTTTTCCCATACAAAAGTTCACCGGGCATGACTTTCCCAATACAAAAGTTCACCGGAGATGACTTTCCCAATACAAAAGTTCACCGGAGATTACTTTTCCCATACAAAAGTTCACCGGAGATGACTTTCCCAATACAAAAGTTCACCGGAGATGACTTTCCCAATACAAAAGTTCACCGGAGATGACTTTCCCAATACAAAAGTTCACCGGAGATGACTTTTCCCATACAAAAGTTCACCGGAGATGACTTTCCCAATACAAAAGTTCACCGGAGATGACTTTTCCCATACAAAAGTTCACCGGAGATGACTTTCCCAATATAAAAGTTCACCGGGCATGACTTTCCCAATACAAAAGTTCACCGGAGATGACTTTTCCCATACAAAAGTTCACCGGAGATGACTTTCCCAATACAAAAGTTCACCGGAGATGACTTTTCCAATACAAAAGTTCACCGGAGATGACTTTCCCAATACAAAAGTTCACCGGAGATGATTTTCCCAATACAAAAGTTCACCGGAGATGACTTTTCCCATACAAAAGTTCACCGGAGATGACTTTCCCAATACAAACGTTCACCGGAGATGACTTTTCCCATACAAAAGTTCACCGGAGATGACTTTCCCAATACAAAAGTTCACCGGAGATGACTTTCCCAATACAAAAGTTCACCGGGCATGACTTTTCCAATATAAAAGTTCACCGGAGATGACTTTCCCAATACAAAAGTTCACCGGAGATGACTTTTCCCATACAAAAGTTCACCGGAGATGACTTTCCCAATACAAAAGTTCACCGGAGATGACTTTCCCAATATAAAAGTTCACCGGGCATGACTTTCCCAATACAAAAGTTCACCGGAGATGACTTTCCCAATACAAAAGTTCACCGGGCACGACTTTCCCAATACAAAAGTTCACCGGGCATGACTTTCCCAATACAAAAGTTCACCGGAGATGACTTTCCCAATACAAAAGTTCACCGGGCACGACTTTCCCAATACAAAATTCACCGGGCATGACTTTCCCAATACAAAAGTTCGCCGGAGATGACTTTCCCAATACAAAAGTTCACCGGGCACGACTTTCCCAATACAAAAGTTCACCGGAGATGACTTTCCCAATACAAAAGTTCACCGGGCATGACTTTCCCAATACAAAAGTTCACCGGGCATGACTTTCCCAATACAAAAGTTCACCGGGCATGACTTTCCCAATACAAAAGTTCACCGGAGATGACTTTTCCCCATACAAAAGTTCACCGGGCAAGACTTTCCCAATACAAAAGTTCACCGGAGATGACTTTCCCAATACAAAAGTTCACCGGAGATGACTTTTCCCATACAAAAGTTCACCGGAGATGACTTTCCCAATACAAAAGTTCACCGGGCACGACTTTCCCAATACAAAAGTTCACCGGGCATGACTTTCCCAATACAAAAGTTCACCGGGCATGACTTTCCCAATACAAAAGTTCACCGGGCATGACTTTCCCAATACAAAAGTTCACCGGGCATGACTTTCCCAATACAAAAGTTCACCGGAGATGACTTTTCCCATACAAAAGTTCACCGGGCATGACTTTTCCCAATACAAAAGTTCACCGGAGATGACTTTCCCAATACAAAAGTTCACCGGAGATGACTTTTCCCATACAAAAGTTCACCGGAGATGACTTTCCCAATACAAAAGTTCACCGGAGATGACTTTCCCAATACAAAAGTTCACCGGAGATGACTTTTCCCATACAAAAGTTCACCGGAGATGACTTTCCCAATACAAAAGTTCACCGGAGATGACTTTTCCCATACAAAAGTTCACCGGAGATGACTTTCCCAATACAAAAGTTCACCGGAGATGACTTTCCCAATACAAAAGTTCACCGGAGATGACTTTCCCAATACAAAAGTTCACCGGAGATGACTTTTCCCAATACAAAAGTTCACCGGAGATGACTTTCCCAATACAAAAGTTCACCGGAGATGACTTTTCCCATACAAAAGTTCACCGGAGATGACTTTCCCAATACAAAAGTTCACCGGAGATGAATTTTTTCATACAAAAGTTCACCGGAGATGACTTTTCCCATACAAAAGTTCACCGGAGATGACTTTCCCAATACAAAAGTTCACCGGAGATGACTTTCCCAATACAAAAGTTCACCGGGCATGACTTTTCCCATACAAAAGTTCACCGGGCATGACTTTCCCAATACAAAAGTTCACCGGGCACGACTTTCCCAATACAAAAGTTCACCGGAGATGACTTTCCCAATACAAAAGTTCACCGGGCATGACTTTCCCAATACAAAAGTTCACCGGGCATGACTTTCCCAATACAATAGTTCACCGGGCATGAATTTCCCAATACAAAAGTTCTCCGGGCATGACTTTTCCAATATAAAAGTTCACCGGAGATGACTTTCCCAATACAAAAGTTCACCGGAGATGACTTTCCCAATACAAAAGTTCACCGGAGATGACTTTTCCCATACAAAAGTTCACCGGAGATGACTTTCCCAATACAAAAGTTCACCGGGCATGACTTTCCCAATACAAAAGTTCACCGGAGATGACTTTTCCCATACAAAAGTTCACCGGAGATGACTTTCCCAATACAAAAGTTCACCGGGCATGACTTTCCCAAAACAAAAGTTCACCGGGCATGACTTTCCCAATACAAAAGTTCACCGGGCATGACTTTCCCAATACAAAAGTTCACCGGGCATGACTTTCCCAATACAAAAGTTCACCGGAGATGACTTTTCCCATACAAAAGTTCACCGGAGATGACTTTCCCAATACAAAAGTTCACCGGAGATGACTTTTCCCATACAAAAGTTCACCGGAGATGACTTTCCCAATACAAAAGTTCACCGGGCACGACTTTCCCAATACAAAAGTTCACCGGGCATGACTTTCCCAATACAAAAGTTCACCGGGCATGACTTTCCCAATACAAAAAGTTCACCGGGCATGACTTTCCCAATACAAAAGTTCACCGGGCATGACTTTCCCAATACAAAAGTTCACCGGAGATGACTTTTCCCATACAAAAGTTCACCGGGCATGACTTTCCCAATACAAAAGTTCACCGGAGATGACTTTCCCAATACAAAAGTTCACCGGAGATGACTTTTCCCATACAAAAGTTCACCGGAGATGACTTTCCCAATACAAAAGTTCACCGGAGATGACTTTCCCAATACAAAAGTTCACCGGAGATGACTTTTCCCATACAAAAGTTCACCGGAGATGACTTTCCCAATACAAAAGTTCACCGGAGATGACTTTTCCCATACAAAAGTTCACCGGAGATGACTTTCCCAATACAAAAGTTCACCGGAGATGACTTTCCCAATACAAAAGTTCACCGGAGATGACTTTCCCAATACAAAAGTTCACCGGAGATGACTTTTCCCAATACAAAAGTTCAACGGAGATGACTTTCCCAATACAAAAGTTCACCGGAGATGACTTTTCCCATACAAAAGTTCACCGGAGATGACTTTCCCAATACAAAAGTTCACCGGAGATGAATTTTTTCATACAAAAGTTCACCGGAGATGACTTTCCCAATACAAAAGTTCACCGGAGATGACTTTCCCAATACAAAAGTTCACCGGAGATGACTTTTCCCATACAAAAGTTCACCGGAGATGACTTTCCCAATACAAAAGTTCACCGGAGATGACTTTTCCCATACAAAAGTTCACCGGGCATGATTTTCCCAATACAAAAGTTCACCGGGCATGACTTTCCCAATACAAAAGTTCACCGGGCATGACTTTCCCAAAACAAAAGTTCACCGGGCATGACTTTCCCAATACAAAAGTTCACCGGGCATGACTTTCCCAATACAATAGTTCACCGGGCATGACTTTCCCAATACAAAAGTTCACCGGAGATGACTTTCCCAATACAAAAGTTCACCGGAGATGACTTTTCCCATACAAAAGTTCACCGGAGATGACTTTTCCCATACAAAAGTTCACCGGAGATGACTTTCCCAATACAAAAGTTCACCGGAGATGACTTTTCCCATACAAAAGTTCACCGGAGATGACTTTCCCAATATAAAAGTTCACCGGAGATGACTTTTCCCATATAAAAGTTCACCGGAGATGACTTTCCCAATACAAAAGTTCACCGGAGATGACTTTCCCAATACAAAAGTTCACCGGAGATGACTTTTCCCATACAAAAGTTCACCGGAGATGACTTTTCCCATACAAAAGTTCACCGGAGATGACTTTCCCAATACAAAAGTTCACCGGAGATGACTTTCCCAATACAAAAGTTCACCGGAGATGACTTTCCCAATACAAAAGTTCACCGGAGATGACTTTTCCCATACAAAAGTTCACCGGAGATGACTTTTCCCATACAAAAGTTCACCGGGCATGACTTTCCCAATACAAAAGTTCACCGGGCATGACTTTCCCAATACAAAAGTTCACCGGGCATGACTTTCCCAATACAAAAGTTCACCGGGCATGACTTTCCCAATACAAAAGTTCACCGGAGATGACTTTTCCCATACAAAAGTTCACCGGGCATGACTTTCCCAATACAAAAGTTCACCGGAGATGACTTTCCCAATACAAAAGTTCACCGGAGATGACTTTTCCCATACAAAAGTTCACCGGAGATGACTTTCCCAATACAAAAGTTCACCGGAGATGACTTTCCCAATACAAAAGTTCACCGGAGATGGCTTTTCCCATACAAAAGTTCACCGGAGATGACTTTCCCAATACAAAAGTTCACCGGAGATGACTTTCCCAATACAAAAGTTCACCGGGCATGACTTTTCCCATACAAAAGTTCACCGGGCATGACTTTCCCAATACAAAAGTTCACCGGGCACGACTTTCCCAATACAAAAGTTCACCGGAGATGACTTTCCCAATACAAAAGTTCACCGGGCATGACTTTCCCAATACAAAAGTTCACCGGAGATGACTTTTCCCATACAAAAGTTCACCGGAGATGACTTTCCCAATACAAAAGTTCACCGGGCATGACTTTCCCAAAACAACAGTTCACCGGGCATGACTTTCCCAATACAAAAGTTCACCGGGCATGACTTTCCCAATACAAAAGTTCACCGGAGATGACTTTTCCCATACAAAAGTTCACCGGAGATGACTTTCCCAATACAAAAGTTCACCGGAGATGACTTTCCCAATACAAAAGTTCACCGGAGATGACTTTCCCAATACAAAAGTTCACCGGGCATGACTTTTCCAATATAAAAGTTCACCGGAGATGACTTTCCCAATACAAAAGTTCACCGGAGATGACTTTCCCAATACAAAAGTTCACCGGAGATGACTTTTCCCATACAAAAGTTCACCGGGCATGACTTTCCCAATACAAAAGTTCACCGGGCATGACTTTCCCAATACAAAAGTTCACCGGGCATGACTTTCCCAATACAAAAGTTCACCGGAGATGACTTTTCCCATACAAAAGTTCACCGGAGATGACTTTCCCAATACAAAAGTTCACCGGGCATGACTTTCCCAATACAAAAGTTCACCGGAGATGACTTTCCCAATACAAAAGTTCACCGGAGATGACTTTCCCAATACAAAAGTTCACCGGAGATGACTTTCCCAATACAAAAGTTCACCGGGCATGACTTTCCCAATACAAAAGTTCACCGGGCACGACTTTCCCAATACAAAAGTTCACCGGGCATGACTTTCCCAATACAAAAGTTCACCGGGCATGACTTTCCCAATACAAAAGTTCACCGGGCATGACTTTCCCAATACAAAAGTTCACCGGAGATGACTTTTCCCATACAAAAGTTCACCGGAGATGACTTTCCCAATACAAAAGTTCACCGGAGATGACTTTCCCAATACAAAAGTTCACCGGAGATGACTTTTCCCATACAAAAGTTCACCGGAGATGACTTTCCCAATACAAAAGTTCACCGGAGATGACTTTCCCAATACAAAAGTTCACCGGAGATGACTTTCCCAATACAAAAGTTCACCGGAGATGACTTTCCCAATACAAAAGTTCACCGGAGATGACTTTCCCAATATAAAAGTTCACCGGAGATGACTTTCCCATACAAAAGTTCACCGGAGATGACTTTCCCAATACAAAAGTTCACCGGAGATGACTTTCCCAATACAAAAGTTCACCGGAGATGACTTTCCCAATACAAAAGTTCACCGGAGATGACTTTTCCCATACAAAAGTTCACCGGAGATGACTTTTCCCATACAAAAGTTCACCGGGCATGACTTTCCCAATACAAAAGTTCACCGGAGATGACTTTCCCAATACAAAAGTTCACCGGAGATGACTTTTCCCATACAAAAGTTCACCGCAGATGACTTTTCCCATACAAAAGTTCACCGGAGATGACTTTCCCAATACAAAAGTTCACCGGGCATGACTTTCCCAATACAAAAGTTCACCGGAGATGACTTTTCCCATACAAAAGTTCACCGGAGATGACTTTCCCAATACAAAAGTTCACCGGGCATGACTTTCCCAAAACAAAAGTTCACCGGGCATGACTTTCCCAATACAAAAGTTCACCGGGCATGACTTTCCCAATACAAAAGTTCACCGGAGATGACTTTTCCCATACAAAAGTTCACCGGAGATGACTTTCCCAATACAAAAGTTCACCGGAGATGACTTTCCTAATACAAAAGTTCACCGGAGATGACTTTCCCAATACAAAAGTTCACCGGGCATGACTTTTCCAATATAAAAGTTCACCGGAGATGACTTTCCCAATACAAAAGTTCACCGGAGATGACTTTCCCAATACAAAAGTTCACCGGAGATGACTTTTCCCATACAAAAGTTCACCGGGCATGACTTTCCCAATACAAAAGTTCACCGGGCATGACTTTCCCAATACAAAAGTTCACCGGGCATGATTTTCCCAATACAAAAGTTCACCGGAGATGACTTTTCCCATACAAAAGTTCACCGGAGATGACTTTCCCAATACAAAAGTTCACCGGGCATGACTTTCCCAATACAAAAGTTCACCGGAGATGACTTTCAAAATACAAAAGTTCACCGGAGATGACTTTTCCCATACAAAAGTTCACCGGAGATGACTTTCCCAATACAAAAGTTCACCGGAGATGACTTTTCCCATACAAAAGTTCACCGGAGATGACTTTCCCAATACAAAAGTTCACCGGAGATGACTTTCCCAATACAAAAGTTCACCGGGCATGACTTTCCCAATACAAAAGTTCACCGGGCACGACTTTCCCAATACAAAAGTTCACCGGGCATGACTTTCCCAATACAAAAGTTCACCGGGCATGACTTTCCCAATACAAAAGTTCACCGGGCATGACTTTCCCAATACAAAAGTTCACCGGAGATGACTTTTCCCATACAAAAGTTCACCGGAGATGACTTTCCCAATACAAAAGTTCACCGGAGATGACTTTCCCAATACAAAAGTTCACCGGAGATGACTTTTCCCATACAAAAGTTCACCGGAGATGACTTTCCCAATACAAAAGTTCACCGGAGATGACTTTCCCAATACAAAAGTTCACCGGAGATGACTTTCCCAATACAAAAGTTCACCGGAGATGACTTTCCCAATACAAAAGTTCACCGGAGATGACTTTCCCAATATAAAAGTTCACCGGAGATGACTTTCCCATACAAAAGTTCACCGGAGATGACTTTCCCAATAAAAAAGTTCACCGGAGATGACTTTCCCAATACAAAAGTTCACCGGAGATGACTTTCCCAATACAAAAGTTCACCGGAGATGACTTTTCCCATACAAAAGTTCACCGGAGATGACTTTCCCAATACAAAAGTTCACCGGAGATGACTTTCCCAATATAAAAGTTCACCGGAGATGACTTTCCCAATACAAAAGTTCACCGGAGATGACTTTCCCAATAAAAAAGTTCACCGGAGATGACTTTCCCAATAAAAAAGTTCACCGGAGATGACTTTCCCAATACAAAAGTTCACCGGAGATGACTTTTCCCATACAAAAGTTCACCGGAGATGACTTTCCCAATACAAAAGTTCACCGGAGATGACTTTCCGAATAAAAAAGTTCACCGGAGATGACTTTCCCAATAAAAAAGTTCACCGGAGATGACTTTCCCAATACAAAAGTTCACCGGAGATGACTTTTCCCATACAACAGTTCACCGGAGATGACTTTCCCAATACAAAAGTTCACCGGAGATGACTTTCCCAATAAAAAAGTTCACCGGAGATGACTTTCCCAATATAAAAGTTCACCGGAGATGACTTTCCCAATACAAAAGTTCACCGGAGATGACTTTCCCAATAAAAAAGTTCACCGGAGATGACTTTCCCAATAAAAAAGTTCACCGGAGATGACTTTCCCAATACAAAAGTTCACCGGAGATGACTTTTCCCATACAAAAGTTCACCGGAGATGACTTTCCCAATACAAAAGTTCACCGGAGATGACTTTCCCAATACAAAAGTTCACCGGAGATGACTTTCCCAATATAAAAGTTCACCGGGCATGACTTTCCCAATACAAAAGTTCACCGGGCACGACTTTCCCAATACAAAAGTTCACCGGAGATGACTTTCCCAATATAAAAGTTCACCGGAGATGACTTTCCCAATACAAAAGTTCACCGGAGATGACTTTCCCAATATAAAAGTTCACCGGAGATGACTTTCCCAATACAAAAGTTCACCGGAGATGACTTTCCCAATACAAAAGTTCACCGGAGATGACTTTCCCAATAAAAAAGTTCACCGGAGATGACTTTCCCAATATAAAAGTTCACCGGAGATGACTTTCCCAATACAAAAGTTCACCGGAGATGACTTTCCCAATAAAAAAGTTCACCGGAGATGACTTTCCCAATAAAAAAGTTCACCGGAGATGACTTTCCCAATACAAAAGTTCACCGGAGATGACTTTTCCCATACAAAAGTTCACCGGAGATGACTTTCCCAATACAAAAGTTCACCGGAGATGGCTTTTCCCATACAAAAGTTCACCGGAGATGACTTTCCCAATACAAAAGTTCACCGGAGATGACTTTTCCCATACAAAAGTTCACCGGAGATGACTTTCCCAATACAAAAGTTCACCGGAGATGACTTTCCCAATACAAAAGTTCACCGGAGATGACTTTTCCCATACAAAAGTTCACCGGAGATGACTTTCCCAATACAAAAGTTCACCGGAGATGACTTTCCCAATACAAAAGTTCACCGGAGATGACTTTCCCAATACAAAAGTTCACCGGAGATGACTTTCCCAATACAAAAGTTCACCGGAGATGACTTTCCCAATATAAAAGTTCACCGGAGATGACTTTCCCATACAAAAGTTCACCGGAGATGACTTTCCCAATACAAAAGTTCACCGGGCATGACTTTCCCAATACAAAAGTTCACCGGGCATGATTTTCCCAATACAAAAGTTCACCGGAGATGACTTTTCCCATACAAAAGTTCACCGGAGATGACTTTCCCAATACAAAAGTTCACCGGGCATGACTTTCCCAATACAAAAGTTCACCGGAGATGACTTTCAAAATACAAAAGTTCACCGGAGATGACTTTTCCCATACAAAAGTTCACCGGAGATGACTTTCCCAATACAAAAGTTCACCGGAGATGACTTTTCCCATACAAAAGTTCACCGGAGATGACTTTCCCAATACAAAAGTTCACCGGAGATGACTTTCCCAATACAAAAGTTCACCGGGCATGACTTTCCCAATACAAAAGTTCACCGGGCACGACTTTCCCAATACAAAAGTTCACCGGGCATGACTTTCCCAATACAAAAGTTCACCGGGCATGACTTTCCCAATACAAAAGTTCACCGGGCATGACTTTCCCAATACAAAAGTTCACCGGAGATGACTTTTCCAATACAAAAGTTCACCGGAGATGACTTTCCCAATACAAAAGTTCACCGGAGATGACTTTCCCAATACAAAAGTTCACCGGAGATGACTTTTCCCATACAAAAGTTCACCGGAGATGACTTTCCCAATACAAAAGTTCACCGGAGATGACTTTCCCAATACAAAAGTTCACCGGAGATGACTTTCCCAATACAAAAGTTCACCGGAGATGACTTTCCCAATACAAAAGTTCACCGGAGATGACTTTCCCAATACAAAAGTTCACCGGAGATGACTTTTCCCATACAAAAGTTCACCGGAGATGACTTTCCCAATACAAAAGTTCACCGGAGATGACTTTTCCCATACAAAAGTTCACCGGAGATGACTTTCCCAATACAAAAGTTCACCGGAGATGACTTTCCCAATATAAAAGATCACCGGGCATGACTTTCCCAATACAAAAGTTCACCGGAGATGACTTTTCCCATACAAAAGTTCACCGGAGATGACTTTCCCAATACAAAAGTTCACCGGAGATGACTTTCCCAATACAAAAGTTCACCGGAGATGACTTTTCCCATACAAAAATTCACCGGAGATGACTTTCCCAATACAAAAGTTCACCGGAGATGACTTTCCCAATACAAAAGTTCACCGGAGATGACTTTTCCCATACAAAAGTTCACCGGAGATGACTTTCCCAATACAAAAGTTCACCGGAGATGACTTTCCCAATACAAAAGTTCACCGGGCATGACTTTCCCAATACAAAAGTTCACCGGAGATGACTTTTCCCATACAAAAGTTCACCGGGCATGACTTTCCCAATACAAAAGTTCACCGGAGATGACTTTTCCCATACAAAAGTTCACCGGAGATGACTTTCCCAATACAAAAGTTCACCGGAGATGACTTTCCCAATACAAAAGTTCACCGGAGATGACTTTTCCCATACAAAAGTTCACCGGAGATGACTTTCCCAATACAAAAGTTCACCGGAGATGACTTTCCCAATACAAAAGTTCACCGGAGATGACTTTCCCAATACAAAAGTTCACCGGAGATGACTTTCCCAATACAAAAGTTCACCGGAGATGACTTTCCCAATATAAAAGTTCACCGGAGATGACTTTCCCATACAAAAGTTCACCGGAGATGACTTTCCCAATACAAAAGTTCACCGGAGATGACTTTCCCAATACAAAAGTTCACCGGAGATGACTTTCCCAATACAAAAGTTCACCGGAGATGACTTTTCCCATACAAAAGTTCACCGGAGATGACTTTTCCCATACAAAAGTTCACCGGGCATGACTTTCCCAATACAAAAGTTCACCGGAGATGACTTTCCCAATACAAAAGTTCACCGGAGATGACTTTTCCCATACAAAAGTTCACCGCAGATGACTTTTCCCATACAAAAGTTCACCGGAGATGACTTTCCCAATACAAAAGTTCACCGGGCATGACTTTCCCAATACAAAAGTTCACCGGAGATGACTTTTCCCATACAAAAGTTCACCGGAGATGACTTTCCCAATACAAAAGTTCACCGGGCATGACTTTCCCAAAACAAAAGTTCACCGGGCATGACTTTCCCAATACAAAAGTTCACCGGGCATGACTTTCCAATACAAAAGTTCACCGGAGATGACTTTTCCCATACAAAAGTTCACCGGAGATGACTTTCCCAATACAAAAGTTCACCGGAGATGACTTTCCTAATACAAAAGTTCACCGGAGATGACTTTCCCAATACAAAAGTTCACCGGGCATGACTTTTCCAATATAAAAGTTCACCGGAGATGACTTTCCCAATACAAAAGTTCACCGGAGATGACTTTCCCAATACAAAAGTTCACCGGAGATGACTTTTCCCATACAAAAGTTCACCGGGCATGACTTTCCCAATACAAAAGTTCACCGGGCATGACTTTCCCAATACAAAAGTTCACCGGGCATGATTTTCCCAATACAAAAGTTCACCGGAGATGACTTTTCCCATACAAAAGTTCACCGGAGATGACTTTCCCAATACAAAAGTTCACCGGGCATGACTTTCCCAATACAAAAGTTCACCGGAGATGACTTTCAAAATACAAAAGTTCACCGGAGATGACTTTTCCCATACAAAAGTTCACCGGAGATGACTTTCCCAATACAAAAGTTCACCGGAGATGACTTTTCCCATACAAAAGTTCACCGGAGATGACTTTCCCAATACAAAAGTTCACCGGAGATGACTTTCCCAATACAAAAGTTCACCGGGCATGACTTTCCCAATACAAAAGTTCACCGGGCACGACTTTCCCAATACAAAAGTTCACCGGGCATGACTTTCCCAATACAAAAGTTCACCGGGCATGACTTTCCCAATACAAAAGTTCACCGGGCATGACTTTCCCAATACAAAAGTTCACCGGAGATGACTTTTCCCATACAAAAGTTCACCGGAGATGACTTTCCCAATACAAAAGTTCACCGGAGATGACTTTCCCAATACAAAAGTTCACCGGAGATGACTTTTCCCATACAAAAGTTCACCGGAGATGACTTTCCCAATACAAAAGTTCACCGGAGATGACTTTCCCAATACAAAAGTTCACCGGAGATGACTTTCCCAATACAAAAGTTCACCGGAGATGACTTTCCCAATACAAAAGTTCACCGGAGATGACTTTCCCAATATAAAAGTTCACCGGAGATGACTTTCCCATACAAAAGTTCACCGGAGATGACTTTCCCAATAAAAAAGTTCACCGGAGATGACTTTCCCAATACAAAAGTTCACCGGAGATGACTTTCCCAATACAAAAGTTCACCGGAGATGACTTTTCCCATACAAAAGTTCACCGGAGATGACTTTCCCAATACAAAAGTTCACCGGAGATGACTTTCCCAATATAAAAGTTCACCGGAGATGACTTTCCCAATACAAAAGTTCACCGGAGATGACTTTCCCAATAAAAAAGTTCACCGGAGATGACTTTCCCAATAAAAAAGTTCACCGGAGATGACTTTCCCAATACAAAAGTTCACCGGAGATGACTTTTCCCATACAAAAGTTCACCGGAGATGACTTTCCCAATACAAAAGTTCACCGGAGATGACTTTCCCAATAAAAAAGTTCACCGGAGATGACTTTCCCAATAAAAAAGTTCACCGGAGATGACTTTCCCAATACAAAAGTTCACCGGAGATGACTTTTCCCATACAAAAGTTCACCGGAGATGACTTTCCCAATACAAAAGTTCACCGGAGATGACTTTCCCAATAAAAAAGTTCACCGGAGATGACTTTCCCAATATAAAAGTTCACCGGAGATGACTTTCCCAATACAAAAGTTCACCGGAGATGACTTTCCCAATAAAAAAGTTCACCGGAGATGACTTTCCCAATAAAAAAGTTCACCGGAGATGACTTTCCCAATACAAAAGTTCACCGGAGATGACTTTTCCCATACAAAAGTTCACCGGAGATGACTTTCCCAATACAAAAGTTCACCGGAGATGACTTTCCCAATACAAAAGTTCACCGGAGATGACTTTCCCAATATAAAAGTTCACCGGGCATGACTTTCCCAATACAAAAGTTCACCGGGCACGACTTTCCCAATACAAAAGTTCACCGGAGATGACTTTCCCAATATAAAAGTTCACCGGAGATGACTTTCCCAATACAAAAGTTCACCGGAGATGACTTTCCCAATACAAAAGTTCACCGGAGATGACTTTCCCAATATAAAAGTTCACCGGAGATGACTTTTCCCATACAAAAGTTCACCGGAGATGACTTTCCCAATACAAAAGTTCACCGGAGATGACTTTCCCAATACAAAAGTTCACCGGGCATGACTTTCCCAATACAAAAGTTCACCGGAGATGACTTTCCCAATACAAAAGTTCACCGGGCATGACTTTCCCAATACAAAAGTTCACCGGGCATGACTTTCCCAATACAAAAGTTCACCGGAGATGACTTTCCCATACAAAAGTTCACCGGAGATGACTTTTCCCATACAAAAGTTCACCGGAGATGACTTTTCCCATACAAAAGTTCACCGGAGATGACTTTCCCAATACAAAAGTTCACCGGGCATGACTTTCCCAATACAAAAGTTCACCGGAGATGACTTTCCCAATACAAAAGTTCACCGGAGATGACTTTCCCAATACAAAAGTTCACCGGAGATGACTTTTCCCATACAAAAGTTCACCGGAGATGACTTTCCCAATACAAAAGTTCACCGGAGATGACTTTTCCCATACAAAAGTTCACCGGAGATGACTTTCCCAATACAAAAGTTCACCGGAGATGACTTTCCCAATATAAAAGATCACCGGGCATGACTTTCCCAATACAAAAGTTCACCGGAGATGACTTTTCCCATACAAAAGTTCACCGGAGATGACTTTCCCAATACAAAAGTTCACCGGAGATGACTTTCCCAATACAAAAGTTCACCGGAGATGACTTTTCCCATACAAAAGTTCACCGGAGATGACTTTCCCAATACAAAAGTTCACCGGAGATGACTTTCCCAATACAAAAGTTCACCGGAGATGACTTTTCCCATACAAAAGTTCACCGGAGATGACTTTCCCAATACAAAAGTTCACCGGAGATGACTTTCCCAATACAAAAGTTCACCGGGCATGACTTTCCCAATACAAAAGTTCACCGGAGATGACTTTTCCCATACAAAAGTTCACCGGGCATGACTTTCCCAATACAAAAGTTCACCGGAGATGACTTTCCCAATACAAAAGTTCACCGGAGATGACTTTTCCCATACAAAAGTTCACCGGAGATGACTTTCCCAATACAAAAGTTCACCGGAGATGACTTTCCCAATACAAAAGTTCACCGGAGATGACTTTTCCCATACAAAAGTTCACCGGAGATGACTTTCCCAATACAAAAGTTCACCGGAGATGACTTTCCCAATACAAAAGTTCACCGGGCACGACTTTCCCAATACAAAAGTTCACCGGGCATGACTTTCCCAATACAAAAGTTCACCGGGCATGACTTTCCCAATACAAAAGTTCACCGGGCATGACTTTCCCAATACAAAAGTTCACCGGGCATGACTTTCCCAATACAAAAGTTCACCGGAGATGACTTTTCCCATACAAAAGTTCACCGGGCATGACTTTCCCAATACAAAAGTTCACCGGAGATGACTTTCCCAATACAAAAGTTCACCGGAGATGACTTTTCCCAATACAAAAGTTCACCGGAGATGACTTTCCCAATACAAAAGTTCACCGGGCATGACTTTCCCAATACAAAAGTTCACCGGGCACGACTTTCCCAATACAAAAGTTCACCGGGCATGACTTTCCCAATACAAAAGTTCACCGGCGATGACTTTTCCCAATACAAAAGTTCACCGGGCATGACTTTCCCAATACAAAAGTTCACCGGGCATGACTTTCCCAATACAAAAGTTCACCGGAGATGACTTTTCCCATACAAAAGTTCACCGGGCATGACTTTCCCAATACAAAAGTTCACCGGAGATGACTTTCCCAATACAAAAGTTCACCGGAGATGACTTTTCCCATACAAAAGTTCACCGGAGATGACTTTCCCAATACAAAAGTTCACCGGAGATGACTTTCCCAATACAAAAGTTCACCGGAGATGACTTTTCCCATACAAAAGTTCACCGGAGATGACTTTCCCAATACAAAAGTTCACCGGAGATGACTTTTCCCATACAAAAGTTCACCGGAGATGACTTTCCCAATACAAAAGTTCACCGGAGATGACTTTCCCAATACAAAAGTTCACCGGAGATGACTTTCCCAATACAAAAGTTCACCGGAGATGACTTTTCCCAATACAAAAGTTCACCGGAGATGACTTTCCCAATACAAAAGTTCACCGGAGATGACTTTTCCCATACAAAAGTTCACCGGAGATGACTTTCCCAATACAAAAGTTCACCGGAGATGACTTTTCCCATACAAAAGTTCACCGGAGATGACTTTCCCAATACAAAAGTTCACCGGAGATGACTTTTCCCATACAAAAGTTCACCGGGCATGACTTTCCCAATACAAAAGTTTACCGGGCATGACTTTCCCAATACAAAAGTTCACCCGGCATGACTTTCCCAAAACAAAAGTTCACCGGGCATGACTTTCCCAATACAGAAGTTCACCGGGCATGACTTTCCCAATACAATAGTTCACCGGGCATGACTTTCCCAATACAAAAGTTCACCGGAGATGACTTTCCCAATACAAAAGTTCACCGGAGATGACTTTTCCCATACAAAAGTTCACCGGAGATGACTTTTCCCATACAAAAGTTCACCGGAGATGACTTTCCCAATACAAAAGTTCACCGGAGATGACTTTCCCAATACAAAAGTTCACCGGAGATGACTTTTCCCATACAAAAGTTCACCGGAGATGACTTTCCCAATACAAAAGTTCACCGGAGATGACTTTTCCCATACAAAAGTTCACCGGAGATGACTTTCCCAATACAAAAGTTCACCGGAGATGACTTTCCCAATACAAAAGTTCACCGGAGATGACTTTTCCCATACAAAAGTTCACCGGAGATGACTTTCCCAATACAAAAGTTCACCGGAGATGACTTTTCCCATACAAAAGTTCACCGGAGATGACTTTCCCAATACAAAAGTTCACCGGAGATGACTTTCCCAATACAAAAGTTCACCGGAGATGACTTTTCCCATACAAAAGTTCACAGGAGATGACTTTCCCAATACAAAAGTTCACCGGAGATGACTTTCCCAATACAAAAGTTCACCGGGCATGAATTCCCAATACAAAAGTTCAACGGAGATGACTTTTCCCATACAAAACTTCACCGGAGATGACTTTCCCAATACAAAAGTTCACCGGAGATGACTTTTCCCATACAAAAGTTCACCGGAGATGACTTTCCCAATACAAAAGTTCACCGGAGATGACTTTTCCCATACAAAAGTTCACCGGGCATGAATTTCCCAATACAAAAGTTCACCGGGCATGACTTTCCCAATACAAAAGTTCACCGGAGATGACTTTCCCAATACAAAAGTTCACCGGAGATGACTTTTCCCATATAAAAGTTCACCGGAGATGACTTTCCCAATATAAAAGTTCACCGGGCATGACTTTCCCAATACAAAAGTTCACCGGAGATGACTTTCCCAATACAAAAGTTCACCGGAGATGACTTTTCCCATACAAAAGTTCACCGGAGATGACTTTTCCCATACAAAAGTTCACCGGAGATGACTTTCCCAATACAAAAGTTCACCGGAGATGACTTTCCCAATACAAAAGTTCACCGGAGATGACTTTTCCCATACAAAAGTTCACCGGAGATGACTTTCCCAATACAAAAGTTCACCGGAGATGACTTTTCCCATACAAAAGTTCACCGGAGATGACTTTCCCAATACAAAAGTTCACCGGAGATGACTTTTCCCATACAAAAGTTCACCGGAGATGACTTTCCCAATACAAAAGTTCACCGGAGATGACTTTTCCCATACAAAAGTTCACCGGAGATGACTTTCCCAATACAAAAGTTCACCGGAGATGACTTTCCCAATACAAAAGTTCACCGGAGATGACTTTCCCAATACAAAAGTTCACCGGAGATGACTTTTCCCATACAAAAGTTCACCGGAGATGACTTTCCCAATACAAAAGTTCACCGGAGATGACTTTCCCAATACAAAAGTTCACCGGGCATGACTTTCCCAATACAAAAGTTCACCGGAGATGACTTTTCCCATACAAAAGTTCACCGGAGATGACTTTCCCAATACAAAAGTTCACCGGAGATGACTTTTCCCATACAAAAGTTCACCGGAGATGACTTTCCCAATACAAAAGTTCACCGGAGATGACTTTTCTCATACAAAAGTTCACCGGGCATGACTTTCCCATTACAAAAGTTCACCGGGCATGACTTTCCCAATACAAAAGTTCACCGGAGATGACTTTCCCAATACAAAAGTTCACCGGAGATGACTTTTCCCATACAAAAGTTCACCGGAGATGACTTTCCCAATATAAAAGTTCACCGGGCATGACTTTCCCAATACAAAAGTTCACCGGAGATGACTTTCCCAATACAAAAGTTCACCGGAGATGACTTTTCCCATACAAAAGTTCACCGGAGATGACTTTCCCAATACAAAAGTTCACCGGAGATGACTTTCCCAATACAAAAGTTCACCGGAGATGACTTTTCCCATACAAAAGTTCACCGGAGATGACTTTCCCAATACAAAAGTTCACCGGAGATGACTTTTCCCATACAAAAGTTCACCGGAGATTACTTTCCCAATACAAAAGTTCACCGGAGATGACTTTTCCCATACAAAAGTTCACCGGAGATGACTTTTCCCATACAAAATTTCACCGGAGATGACTTTCCTAATACAAAAGTGCACCGGAGATGACTTTTCCCATACAAAAGTTCACCGGAGATGACTTTCCCAATACAAAAGTTCACCGGAGATGACTTTCCCAATACAAAAGTTCACCGGGCATGACTTTCCCAATACAAAAGTTCACCGGGCACGACTTTCCCAATACAAAAGTTCACCGGGCATGACTTTCCCAATACAAAAGTTCACCGGGCATGACTTTCCCAATACAAAAGTTCACCGGGCATGACTTTCCCAATACAAAAGTTCACCGGAGATGATTTTTCCCATACAAAAGTTCACCGGAGATGACTTTCCCAATACAAAAGTTCACCGGAGATGACTTTTCCCATACAAAAGTTCACCGGAGATGACTTTTCCCATACAAAAGTTCACCGGAGATGACTTTCCCAATACAAAAGTTCACCGGAGATGACTTTCCCAATACAAAATTCACCGGAGATGACTTTTCCCATACAAAAGTTCACCGGAGATGACTTTCCCAATACAAAAGTTCACCGGAGATGACTTTCCCAATACAAAAGTTCACCGGGCATGACTTTTCCCATACAAAAGTTCACCGGGCATGACTTTCCCAATACAAAAGTTCACCGGGCACGACTTTCCCAATACAAAAGTTCACCGGAGATGACTTTCCCAATACAAAAGTTCACCGGGCATGACTTTCCCAATACAAAAGTTCACCGGGCATGACTTTCCCAATACAATAGTTCACCGGGCATGACTTTCCCAATACAAAAGTTCACCGGGCATGACTTTTTCAATATAAAATTCACCGGAGATGACTTTCCCAATACAAAAGTTCACCGGGCATGACTTTCCTAATACAAAAGTTCACCGGGCATGACTTTCCCAATACAAAAGTTCACCGGAGATGACTTTTCCCATACAAAAGTTCACCGGAGATGACTTTTCCCATACAAAAGTTCACCGGAGATGACTTTCCCAATACAAAAGTTCACCGGGCATGACTTTCCCAATACAAAAGTTCACCGGGCATGACTTTCCCAATACAAAAGTTCACCGGGCATGACTTTCCCATACAATAGTTCACCGGGCACGACTTTCCCAATACAAAAGTTCACCGGAGATGGCTTTTCCCATACAAAAGTTCACCGGGCATGACTTTCCCAATACAAAAGTTCACCGGAGATGACTTTCCCAATACAAAAGTTCACCGGAGATGACTTTTCCCATACAAAAGTTCCCAATACAAAAGTTCACCGGGCATGACTTTCCCAATACAAAAGTTCACCGGAGATGACTTTTCCCATACAAAAGTTCACCGGAGATGACTTTCCCAATACAAAAGTTCACCGGAGATGACTTTTCCCATACAAAAGTTCACCGGAGATGACTTTCCCAATACAAAAGTTCACCGGAGATGACTTTTCTCATACAAAAGTTCACCGGGCATGACTTTCCCATTACAAAAGTTCACCGGGCATGACTTTCCCAATACAAAAGTTCACCGGAGATGACTTTCCCAATACAAAAGTTCACCGGAGATGACTTTTCCCATACAAAAGTTCACCGGAGATGACTTTCCCAATATAAAAGTTCACCGGGCATGACTTTCCCAATACAAAAGTTCACCGGAGATGACTTTCCCAATACAAAAGTTCACCGGAGATGACTTTTCCCATACAAAAGTTCACCGGAGATAACTTTCCCAATACAAAAGTTCACCGGAGATGACTTTCCCAATACAAAAGTTCACCGGAGATGACTTTTCCCATACAAAAGTTCACCGGAGATGACTTTCCCAATACAAAAGTTCACCGGAGATGACTTTTCCCATACAAAAGTTCACCGGAGATTACTTTCCCAATACAAAAGTTCACCGGAGATGACTTTTCCCATACAAAAGTTCACCGGAGATGACTTTTCCCATACAAAATTTCACCGGAGATGACTTTCCCAATACAAAAGTTCACCGGAGATGACTTTTCCCATACAAAAGTTCACCGGAGATGACTTTCCCAATACAAAAGTTCACCGGAGATGACTTTCCCAATACAAAAGTTCACCGGGCATGACTTTCCCAATACAAAAGTTCACCGGGCACGACTTTCCCAATACAAAAGTTCACCGGGCATGACTTTCCCTATACAAAAGTTCACCGGGCATGACTTTCCCAATACAAAAGTTCACCGGGCATGACTTTCCCAATACAAAAGTTCACCGGAGATGATTTTTCCCATACAAAAGTTCACCGGAGATGACTTTCCCAATACAAAAGTTCACCGGAGATGACTTTTCCCATACAAAAGTTCACCGGAGATGACTTTTCCCATACAAAAGTTCACCGGAGATGACTTTCCCAATACAAAAGTTCACCGGAGATGACTTTCCCAATACAAAAGTTCACCGGAGATGACTTTTCCCATACAAAAGTTCACCGGAGATGACTTTCCCAATACAAAAGTTCACCGGAGATGACTTTCCCAATACAAAAGTTCACCGGGCATGACTTTTCCCATACAAAAGTTCACCGGGCATGACATTCCCAATACAAAAGTTCACCGTGCACGACTTTCCCAATACAAAAGTTCACCGGAGATGACTTTCCCAATACAAAAGTTCACCGGGCATGACTTTCCCAATACAAAAGTTCACCGGGCATGACTTTCCCAATACAATAGTTCACCGGGCATGACTTTCCCAATACAAAAGTTCACCGGGCATGACTTTTCCAATATAAAAGTTCACCGGAGATGACTTTCCCAATACAAAAGTTCACCGGGCATGACTTTCCCAATACAAAAGTTCACCGGGCATGACTTTCCCAATACAAAAGTTCACCGGAGATGACTTTTCCCATACAAAAGTTCACCGGAGATGACTTTTCCCATACAAAAGTTCACCGGAGATGACTTTCCCAATACAAAAGTTCACCGGGCATGACTTTCCCAATACAAAAGTTCACCGGGCATGACTTTCCCAATACAAAAGTTCACCGGGCATGACTTTCCCAATACAATAGTTCACCGGGCACGACTTTTCCAATACAAAAGTTCACCGGAGATGACTTTTCCCATACAAAAGTTCACCGGGCATGACTTTCCCAATACAAAAGTTCACCGGAGATGACTTTCCCAATACAAAAGTTCACCGGAGATGACTTTTCCCATACAAAAGTTCACCGGAGATGACTTTCCCAATACAAAAGTTCACCGGAGATGACTTTCCCAATACAAAAGTTCACCGGAGATGACTTTTCCCATACAAAAGTTCACCGGAGATGACTTTCCCAATACAAAAGTTCACCGGAGATGACTTTTCCCATACAAAAGTTCACCGGAGATGACTTTTCCCATACAAAAGTTCACCGGAGATGACTTTCCCAATACAAAAGTTCACCGGAGATGACTTTCCCAATACAAAAGTTCACCGGAGATGACTTTTCCCATACAAAAGTTCACCGGAGATGACTTTCCCAATACAAAAGTTCACCGGAGATGACTTTTCCCATACAAAAGTTCACCAGAGATGACTTTCCCAATACAAAAGTTCACCGGGCATGACTTTCCAATACAAAAGTTCACCGGAGATGACTTTTCCCATACAAAAGTTCACCGGAGATGACTTTCCCAATACAAAAGTTCACCGGAGATGACTTTTCCCATACAAAAGTTCACCGGAGATGACTTTCCCAATACAAAAGTTCACCGGAGATGACTTTTCCCATACAAAAGTTCACCGGAGATGACTTTCCCAATACAAAAGTTCACCGGAGATGACTTTTCCCATACAAAAGTTCACCGGAGATGACTTTTCCCATACAAAAAGTTCACCGGAGATGACTTTCCCAATACAAAAGTTCACCGGAGATGACTTTTCCCATACAAAAGTTCACCGGAGATGACTTTCCCAATACAAAAGTTCACCGGAGATGACTTTCCCATACAAAAGTTCACCGGAGATGACTTTCCCAATACAAAAGTTCACCGGGCACGACTTTCCCAATACAAAAGTTCACCGGGCATGACTTTCCCAATACAAAAGTTCACCGGAGATGACTTTCCCAATACAAAAGTTCACCGGAGATGACTTTTCCCATACAAAAGTTCACCGGAGATGACTTTCCCAATACAAAAGTTCACCGGAGATGACTTTTCCCATACAAAAGTTCACCGGAGATGACTTTTCCAATACAAAAGTTCACCGGAGATGACTTTCCCAATACAAAAGTTCACCGGAGATGACTTTTCCCATACAAAAGTTCACCGGAGATGACTTTCCCAATACAAAAGTTCACCGGAGATGACTTTTCCCATACAAAAGTTCACCGGAGATGACTTTCCCAATACAAAAGTTCACCGGAGATGACTTTCCCAATACAAAAGTTCACCGGGCATGACTTTTCCAATATAAAAGTTCACCGGAGATGACTTTCCCAATACAAAAGTTCACCGATGACTTTTCCCATACAAAAGTTCACCGGAGATGACTTTCCCAATACAAAAGTTCACCGGAGATGACTTTCCCAATATAAAAGTTCACCGGGCATGACTTTCCCAATACAAAAGTTCACCGGAGATGACTTTCCCAATACAAAAGTTCACCGGGCACGACTTTCCCAATACAAAAGTTCACCGGGCATGACTTTCCCAATACAAAAGTTCACCGGAGATGACTTTCCCAATACAAAAGTTCACCGGGCACGACTTTCCCAATACAAAAGTTCACCGGAGATGACTTTTCCCATACAAAAGTTCACCGGGCATGACTTTCCCAATACAAAAGTTCACCGGAGATGACTTTCCCAATACAAAAGTTCACCGGAGATGACTTTTCCCATACAAAAGTTCACCGGAGATGACTTTCCCAATACAAAAGTTCACCGGAGATGACTTTCCCAATACAAAAGTTCACCGGAGATGACTTTCCCAATACAAAAGTTCACCGGAGATGACTTTCCCAATACACAAGTTCACCGGAGATGACTTTTCCCATACAAAAGTTCACCGGAGATGACTTACCCAATACAAAAGTTCACCGGAGATGACTTTTCCCATACAAAAGTTCACCGGAGATGACTTTCCCAATACAAAAGTTCACCGGGCATGACTTTCCCAATACAAAAGTTCACCGGAGATGACTTTTCCCATACAAAAGTTCACCGGAGATGACTTTCCCAATACAAAAGTTCACCGGGCATGACTTTCCCAATACAAAAGTTCACCGGAGATGACTTTTCCCATATAAAAGTTCACCGGGCATGACTTTCCCAATACAAAAGTTCACCGGAGACGACTTTCCCAATACAAAAGTTCACCGGAGATGACTTTTCCCATACAAAAGTTCACCGGAGATGACTTTCCCAATACAAAAGTTCACCGGAGATGACTTTTCCCATACAAAAGTTCACCGGAGATGACTTTCCCAATACAAAAGTTCACCGGAGATGACTTTTCCCATACAAAAGTTCACCGGAGATGACTTTTCCCATACAAAAGTTCACCGGAGATGACTTTCCCAATACAAAAGTTCACCGGAGATGACTTTTCCCATACAAAAGTTCACCGGAGATGACTTTCCCAATACAAAAGTTCACCGGAGATGACTTTCCCAATACAAAAGTTCACCGGAGATGACTTTCCCAATACAAAAGTTCACCGGAGATGACTTTTCCCATACAAAAGTTCACCGGAGATGACTTTCCCAATACAAAAGTTCACCGGGCATGACTTTCCCAATACAAAAGTTCACCGGAGATGACTTGCCCAATACAAAAGTTCACCGGAGATGACTTTTCCCATACAAAAGTTCACCGGAGATGACTTTCCCAATACAAAAGTTCACCGGAGATGACTTTTCCCATACAAAAGTTCACCGGAGATGACTTTCCCAATACAAAAGTTCACCGGACATGAATTTTCCCATACAACAGTTCACCGGAGATGACTTTCCCAATATAAAAGTTCACCGGGCATGACTTTCCCAATACAAAAGTTCACCGGGCACGACTTTCCCAATACAAAAGTTCACCGGAGATGACTTTCCCAATATAAAAGTTCACCGGAGATGACTTTCCCAATACAAAAGTTCACGGGGGCATGACTTTCCCAATACAAAAGTTCACCGGAGATGACTTTCCCAATACAAAAGTTCACCGGGCATGACTTTCCCAATACAAAAGTTCACCGGAGATGACTTTCCCAATACAAAAGTTCACCGGAGATGACTTTTCCCATACAAAAGTTCACCGGAGATGAATTTCCCAATACAAAAGTTCACCGGAGATGACTTTCCCAATACAAAAGTTCACCGGAGATGACTTTTCCCATGCAAAAGTTCACCGGAGATGACTTTCCCAATACAAAAGTTCACCGGAGATGACTTTCCCAATACAAAAGTTCACCGGAGATGACTTTTCCCATACAAAAGTTCACCGGAGATGACTTTCCCAATACAAAAGTTCACCGGAGATGACTTTTCCCATACAAAAGTTCACCGGAGATGACTTTCCCAATACAAAAGTTCACCGGGCATGACTTTCCCAATACAAAAGTTCACCGGAGATGACTTTTCCCATACAAAAGTTCCCGGAGATGACTTTCCCAATACAAAAGTTCACCGGGCATGACTTTCCCAATACAAAAGTTCACCGGAGATGACTTTTCCCATACAAAAGTTCACCGGGCATGACTTTCCCAATACAAAAGTTCACCGGAGATGACTTTCCCAATACAAAAGTTCACCGGAGATGACTTTTCCCATACAAAAGTTCACCGGAGATGACTTTTCCCATACAAAAGTTCACCGGAGATGACTTTTCCAATACAAAAGTTCACCGGAGATGACTTTTCCCATACAAAAGTTCACCGGAGATGACTTTCCCAATACAAAAGTTCACCGGAGATGACTTTCCCAATACAAAAGTTCACCGGGCATGACTTTCCCAATACAAAAGTTCACCGGGCACGACTTTCCCAATACAAAAGTTCACCGGCATGACTTTCCCAATACAAAAGTTCACCGGGCATGACTTTCCCAATACAAAAGTTCACCGGGCATGACTTTCCCAATACAAAATTTCACCGGGCATGACTTTCCCAATACAAAAGTTCACCGGGCATGACTTTCCCAATACAAAAGTTCACCGGAGATGACTTTTCCCATACAAAAGTTCACCGGGCATGACTTTCCCAATACAAAAGTTCACCGGAGATGACTTTCCCAATACAAAAGTTCACCGGAGATGACTTTTCCATACAAAAGTTCACCGGAGATGACTTTCCCAATACAAAAGTTCACCGGAGATGACTTTCCCAATACAAAAGTTCACCGGAGATGACTTTTCCCATACAAAAGTTCACCGGAGATGACTTTCCCAATACAAAAGTTCACCGGAGATGACTTTTCCCATACAAAAGTTCACCGGAGATGACTTTCCCAATACAAAAGTTCACCGGAGATGACTTTCCCAATACAAAAGTTCACCGGAGATGACTTTTCCCATACAAAAGTTCACCGGGTATGACTTTCCCAATACAAAAGTTCACCGGAGATGACTTTTCCCAATACAAAAGTTCACCGGAGATGACTTTCCCAATACAAAAGTTCACCGGAGATGACTTTTCCCATACAAAAGTTCACCGGAGATGACTTTCCCAATACAAAAGTTCACCGGAGATGACTTTTCCCATACAAAAGTTCACCGGGCATGACTTTCCCAATACAAAAGTTCACCGGGCATGACTTTCCCAATACAAAAGTTCACCGGGCATGACTTTCCCAATACAATAGTTCACCGGGCACGACTTTCCCAATACAAAAGTTCACCGGAGATGACTTTTCCCATACAAAAGTTCACCGGGCATGACTTTCGCAATACAAAAGTTCACCGGAGATGACTTTCCCAATACAAAAGTTCACCGGAGATGACTTTTCCCATACAAAAGTTCACCGGAGATGACTTTCCCAATACAAAAGTTCACCGGAGATGACTTTCCCAATACAAAAGTTCACCGGAGATGACTTTTCCCATACAAAAGTTCACCGGAGATGACTTTCCCAATACAAAAGTTCACCGGAGATGACTTTTCCCATACAAAAGTTCACCGGGCATGACTTTCCCAATACAAAAGTTCACCGGGCATGACTTTCCCAATACAATAGTTCACCGGGCATGACTTTCCCAATACAAAAGTTCACCGGGCATGACTTTTCCAATATAAAAGTTCACCGGAGATGACTTTCCCAATACAAAAGTTCACCGGGCATGACTTTCCCAATACAAAAGTTCACCGGGCATGACTTTCCCAATACAAAAGTTCACCGGAGATGACTTTCCCAATATAAAAGTTCACCGGGCATGACTTTCCCAATACAAAAGTTCACCGGAGATGACTTTCCCAATACAAAAGTTCACCGGGCACGACTTTCCCAATACAAAAGTTCACCGGGCATGACTTTCCCAATACAAAAGTTCACCGGAGATGACTTTCCCAATACAAAAGTTCACCGGGCACGACTTTCCTAATGCAAAAGTTCACCGGAGATGACTTTTCCCATACAAAAGTTCACCGGGCATGACTTTCCCAATACAAAAGTTCACCGGAGATGACTTTCCCAATACAAAAGTTCACCGGAGATGACTTTTCCCATACAAAAGTTCACCGGAGATGACTTTCCCAATACAAAAGTTCACCGGAGATGACTTTCCCAATACAAAAGTTCACCGGAGATGACTTTCCCAATACAAAAGTTCACCGGAGATGACTTTTCCCATACAAAAGTTCACCGGAGATGACTTTCCCAATACAAAAGTTCACCGGAGATGACTTTTCCCATACAAAAGTTCACCGGAGATGACTTTTCCCATACAAAAGTTCACCGGAGATGACTTTCCCAATATAAAAGTTCACCGGGCATGACTTTCCCAATACAAAAGTTCACCGGAGATGACTTTTCCCATACAAAAGTTCACCGGGCATGACTTTCCCAATACAAAAGTTCACCGGAGATGACTTTCCCAATACAAAAGTTCACCGGAGATGACTTTTCCCATACAAAAGTTCACCGGAGATGACTTTCCCAATACAAAAGTTCACCGGAGATGACTTTCCCAATACAAAAGTTCACCGGAGATGACTTTTCCCATACAAAAGTTCACCGGAGATGACTTTCCCAATACAAAAGTTCACCGGAGATGACTTTCCCAATACAAAAGTTCACCGAAGATGATTTTTCCCATACAAAAGTTCACCGGAGATGACTTTCCCAATACAAAAGTTCACCGGAGATGACTTTTCCCATACAAAAGTTCACCGGAGATGACTTTCCCAATACAAAAGTTCACCGGAGATGACTTTCCCAATACAAAAGTTCACCGGAGATGACTTTTCCCATACAAAAGTTCACCGGAGATGACTTTCCCAATACAAAAGTTCACCGGAGATGACTTTTCCCATACAAAAGTTCACCGGAGATGACTTTCCCAATACAAAAGTTCACCGGAGATGACTTTTCCCATACAAAAGTTCACCGGAGATGACTTTCCCAATACAAAAGTTCACCGGAGATGACTTTCCCAATACAAAAGTTCACCGGAGATGACTTTCCCAATACAAAAGTTCACCGGAGATGACTTTCCCAATACAAAAGTTCACCGGAGATGACTTTTCCCATACAAAAGTTCACCGGAGATGACTTTCCCAATACAAAAGTTCACCGGAGATGACTTTCCCAATACAAAAGTTCACCGGAGATGACTTTTCCCATACAAAAGTTCACCGGAGATGACTTTCCCAATACAAAAGTTCACCGGGCATGACTTTCCCAATACAAAAGTTCACCGGAGATGACTTTTCCCATACAAAAGTTCACCGGAGATGACTTTCCCAATACAAAAGTTCACCGGAGATGACTTTCCCAATACAAAAGTTCACCGGAGATGACTTTTCCCATACAAAAGTTCACCGGAGATGACTTTCCCAATACAAAAGTTCACCGGAGATGACTTTTCCCATACAAAAGTTCACCGGAGATGACTTTCCCAATACAAAAGTTCACCGGAGATGACTTTTCCCATACAAAAGTTCACCGGAGATGACTTTCCCAATACAAAAGTTCACCGGAGATGACTTTTCCCATACAAAAGTTCACCGGAGATGACTTTCCCAATACAAAAGTTCACCGGAGATGACTTTCCCAATACAAAAGTTCACCGGAGATGACTTTTCCCATACAAAAGTTCACCGGAGATGACTTTTCCCATACAAAAGTTCACCGGGCATGACTTTCCCAATACAAAAGTTCACCGGGCATGACTTTCCCAATACAAAAGTTCACCGGGCATGACTTTCCCAATACAAAAGTTCACCGGAGATGACTTTCCCAATACAAAAGTTCACCGGAGATGACTTTTCCCATACAAAAGTTCACCGGAGATGACTTTCCCAATACAAAAGTTCACCGGAGATGACTTTTCCCATACAAAAGTTCACCGGAGATGACTTTCCCAATACAAAAGTTCACCGGAGATGACTTTCCCAATACAAAAGTTCACCGGAGATGACTTTTCCCATACAAAAGTTCACCGGAGATGACTTTCCCAATACAAAAGTTCACCGGAGATGACTTTTCCCATACAAAAGTTCACCGGGCATGACTTTCCCAATACAAAAGTTCACCGGGCATGACTTTCCCAATACAATAGTTCACCGGGCATGACTTTCCCAATACAAAAGTTCACCGGGCATGACTTTTCCAATATAAAAGTTCACCGGAGATGACTTTCCCAATACAAAAGTTCACCGGGCATGACTTTCCCAATACAAAAGTTCACCGGGCATGACTTTCCCAATACAAAAGTTCACCGGAGATGACTTTTCCCATACAAAAGTTCACCGGAGATGACTTTTCCCATACAAAAGTTCACCGGAGATGACTTTCCCAATACAAAAGTTCACCGGGCATGACTTTCCCAATACAAAAGTTCACCGGGCATGACTTTCCCAATACAAAAGTTCACCGGGCATGACTTTCCCAATACAATAGTTCACCGGGCACGACTTTCCCAATACAAAAGTTGACCGGAGATGACTTTTCCCATACAAAAGTTCACCGGGCATGACTTTCCCAATACAAAAGTTCACCGGAGATGACTTTCCCAATACAAAAGTTCACCGGAGATGACTCTTCCCATACAAAAGTTCACCGGAGATGACTTTCCCAATACAAAAGTTCACCGGAGATGACTTTCCCAATACAAAAGCCCACCGGAGATGACTTTCCCAATACAAAAGTTCACCGGAGATGACTTTTCCCATACAAAAGTTCACCGGGCATGACTTTCCCAATACAAAAGTTCACCGGGCATGACTTTCCCAATACAATAGTTCACCGGGCATGACTTTCCCAATACAAAAGTTCACCGGGCATGACTTTTCCAATATAAAAGTTCACCGGAGATGACTTTCCCAATACAAAAGTTCACCGGGCATGACTTTCCCAATACAAAAGTTCACCGGGCATGACTTTCCCAATACAAAAGTTCACCGGAGATGACTTTCCCAATATAAAAGTTCACCGGGCATGACTTTCCCAATACAAAAGTTCACCGGAGATGACTTTCCCAATACAAAAGTTCACCGGGCACGACTTTCCCAATACAAAAGTTCACCGGGCATGACTTTCCCAATACAAAAGTTTACCGGAGATGACTTTCCCAATACAAAAGTTCACCGGGCACGACTTTCCCAATACAAAGTTCACCGGAGATGACTTTTCCCATACAAAAGTTCACCGGGCATGACTTTCCCAATACAAAAGTTCACCGGAGATGACTTTCCCAATACAAAAGTTCACCGGAGATGACTTTTCCCATACAAAAGTTCACCGGAGATGACTTTCCCAATACAAAAGTTCACCGGAGATGACTTTCCCAATACAAAAGTTCACCGGAGATGACTTTCCCAATACAAAAGTTCACCGGAGATGACTTTTCCCATACAAAAGTTCACCGGAGATGACTTTCCCAATACAAAAGTTCACCGGAGATGACTTTTCCCATACAAAAGTTCACCGGAGATGACTTTCCCAATATAAAAGTTCACCGGGCATGACTTTCCCAATACAAAAGTTCACCGGAGATGACTTTTCCCATACAAAAGTTCACCGGGCATGACTTTCCCAATACAAAAGTTCACCGGAGATGACTTTCCCAATACAAAAGTTCACCGGAGATGACTTTTCCCATACAAAAGTTCACCGGAGATGACTTTCCCAATACAAAAGTTCACCGGAGATGACTTTCCCAATACAAAAGTTCACCGGAGATGACTTATCCCATACAAAAGTTCACCGGAGATGACTTTCCCAATACAAAAGTTCACCGGAGATGACTTTTCCCATACAAAAGTTCACCGGAGATGACTTTCCCAATACAAAAGTTCACCGGAGATGACTTTCCCAATACAAAAGTTCACCGGAGATGACTTTCCCAATACAAAAGTTCACCGGAGATGACTTTTCCCAATACAAAAGTTCACCGGAGATGACTTTCCCAATACAAAAGTTCACCGGAGATGACTTTTCCCATACAAAAGTTCACCGGAGATGACTTTCCCAATACAAAAGTTCACCGGAGATGACTTTTCCCATACAAAAGTTCACCGGAGATGACTTTCCCAATACAAAAGTTCACCGGAGATGACTTTCCCAATACAAAAGTTCACCGGAGATGACTTTTCCCATACAAAAGTTCACCGGAGATGACTTTTCCCATACAAAAGTTCACCGGAGATGACTTTCCCAATACAAAAGTTCACCGGAGATGACTTTTCCCATACAAAAGTTCACCGGAGATGACTTTCCCAATACAAAAGTTCACCGGAGATGACTTTCCTAATACAAAAGTTCACCGGGCATGACTTTCCCAATACAAAAGTTCACCGGAGATGACTTTCCCAATACAAAAGTTCACCGGAGATGACTTTCCCAATACAAAAGTTCACCGGAGATGACTTTTCCCATACAAAAGTTCACCGGAGATGACTTTCCCAATACAAAAGTTCACCGGAGATGACTTTCCCAATACAAAAGTTCACCGGAGATGACTTTTCCCATACAAAAGTTCACCGGAGATGACTTTCCCAATACAAAAGTTCACCGGAGATGACTTTCCCAATACAAAAGTTCACCGGAGATGACTTTCCCAATACAAAAGTTCACCGGAGATGACTTTTCCCATACAAAAGTTCACCGGAGATGACTTTCCCAATACAAAAGTTCACCGGAGATGACTTTTCCCATACAAAAGTTCACCGGAGATGACTTTCCCAATACAAAAGTTCACCGGAGATGACTTTCCCAATACAAAAGTTCACCGGAGATGACTTTCCCAATATAAAAGTTCACCGGGCATGACTTTCCCAATACAAAAGTTCACCGGAGATGACTTTCCCAATACAAAAGTTCACCGGGCACGACTTTCCCAATACAAAAGTTCACCGGGCATGACTTTCCCAATACAAAAGTTCACCGGAGATGACTTTCCCAATACAAAAGTTCACCGGGCACGACTTTCCTAATGCAAAAGTTCACCGGAGATGACTTTTCCCATACAAAAGTTCACCGGGCATGACTTTCCCAATACAAAAGTTCACCGGAGATGACTTTCCCAATACAAAAGTTCACCGGAGATGACTTTTCCCATACAAAAGTTCACCGGAGATGACTTTCCCAATACAAAAGTTCACCGGAGATGACTTTCCCAATACAAAAGTTCACCGGAGATGATTTTCCCAATACAAAAGTTCACCGGAGATGATTTTTCCCATACAAAAGTTCACCGGAGATGACTTTTCCCAATACAAAAGTTCACCGGAGATGACTTTTCCCATACAAAAGTTCACCGGAGATGACTTTTCCCATACAAAAGTTCACCGGAGATGACTTTCCCAATATAAAAGTTCACCGGGCATGACTTTCCCAATACAAAAGTTCACCGGAGATGACTTTTCCCATACAAAAGTTCACCGGGCATGACTTTCCCAATACAAAAGTTCACCGGAGATGACTTTCCCAATACAAAAGTTCACCGGAGATGACTTTTCCCATACAAAAGTTCACCGGAGATGACTTTCCCAATACAAAAGTTCACCGGAGATGACTTTCCCAATACAAAAGTTCACCGGAGATGACTTTCCCAATATAAAAGTTCACCGGGCATGACTTTCCCAATACAAAAGTTCACCGGAGATGACTTTTCCCATACAAAAGTTCACCGGAGATGACTTTCCCAATACAAAAGTTCACCGGAGATGACTTTCCCAATACAAAAGTTCACAGGAGATGACTTTTCCCATACAAAAGTTCACCGGAGATGACTTTCCCAATACAAAAGTTCACCGGAGATGACTTTCCCAATACAAAAGTTCACCGGAGATGACTTTTCCCATACAAAAGTTCACCGGAGATGACTTTCCCAATACAAAAGTTCACCGGAGATGACTTTTCCCATACAAAAGTTCACCGAAGATGACTTTCCCAATACAAAAGTTCACCGGAGATGACTTTCCCAATACAATAGTTCACCGGAGATGACTTTCCCAATTCAAAAGTTCACCGGAGATGACTTTCCCAATACAAAAGTTCACCGGAGATGACTTTTCCCATACAAAAGTTCACCGGAGATGACTTTCCCAATACAAAAGTTCACCGGAGATGACTTTCCCAATACAAAAGTTCACCGGAGATGACTTTTCCCATACAAAAGTTCACCGGAGATGACTTTCCCAATACAAAAGTTCACCGGGCATGACTTTCCCAATACAAAAGTTCACCGGAGATGACTTTTCCCATACAAAAGTTCACCGGAGATGACTTTCCCAATACAAAAGTTCACCGGAGATGACTTTCCCAATACAAAAGTTCACCGGAGATGACTTTTCCCATACAAAAGTTCACCGGAGATGACTTTCCCAATACAAAAGTTCACCGGAGATGACTTTTCCCATACAAAAGTTCACCGGAGATGACTTTCCCAATACAAAAGTTCACCGGAGATGACTTTTCCCATACAAAAGTTCACCGGAGATGACTTTCCCAATACAAAAGTTCACCGGAGATGACTTTTCCCATACAAAAGTTCACCGGAGATGACTTTCCCAATACAAAAGTTCACCGGAGATGACTTTCCCAATACAAAAGTTCACCGGAGATGACTTTTCCCATACAAAAGTTCACCGGAGATGACTTTTCCCATACAAAAGTTCACCGGGCATGACTTTCCCAATACAAAAGTTCACCGGGCATGACTTTCCCAATACAAAAGTTCACCGGGCATGACTTTCCCAATACAAAAGTTCACCGGAGATGACTTTCCCAATACAAAAGTTCACCGGAGATGACTTTTCCGATACAAAAGTTCACCGGAGATGACTTTCCCAATACAAAAGTTCACCGGAGATGACTTTTCCCATACAAAAGTTCACCGGAGATGACTTTCCCAATACAAAAGTTCACCGGAGATGACTTTCCCAATACAAAAGTTCACCGGAGATGACTTTTCCCATACAAAAGTTCACCGGAGATGACTTTCCCAATACAAAAGTTCACCGGAGATGACTTTTCCCATACAAAAGTTCACCGGGCATGACTTTCCCAATACAAAAGTTCACCGGGCATGACTTTCCCAATACAATAGTTCACCGGGCATGACTTTCCCAATACAAAAGTTCACAGGGCATGACTTTTCCAATATAAAAGTTCACCGGAGATGACTTTCCCAATACAAAAGTTCACCGGGCATGACTTTCCCAATACAAAAGTTCACCGGGCATGACTTTCCCAATACAAAAGTTCACCGGAGATGACTTTTCCCATACAAAAGTTCAACGGAGATGACTTTTCCCATACAAAAGTTCACCGGAGATGACTTTCCCAATACAAAAGTTCACCGGGCATGACTTTCCCAATACAAAAGTTCACCGGGCATGACTTTCCCAATACAAAAGTTCACCGGGCATGACTTTCCCAATACAATAGTTCACCGGGCACGACTTTCCCAATACAAAAGTTGACTGGAGATGACTTTTCCCATACAAAAGTTCACCGGGCATGACTTTCCCAATACAAAAGTTCACCGGAGATGACTTTCCCAATACAAAAGTTCACCGGAGATGACTCTTCCCATACAAAAGTTCACCGGAGATGACTTTCCCAATACAAAAGTTCACCGGAGATGACTTTTCCCATACAAAAGTTCACCGGAGATGACTTTCCCAATACAAAAGTTCACCGGAGATGACTTTCCCAATACAAAAGTTCACCGGAGATGACTCTTCCCATACAAAAGCTCACCGGAGATGACTTTTCCCATACAAAAGTTCACCGGAGATGACTTTCCCAATACAAAAGTTCACCGGAGATGACTTTTCCCATACAAAAGTTCACCGGGCATGACTTTCCCAATACAAAAGTTCACCGGGCATGACTTTCCCAATACAATAGTTCACCGGGCATGACTTTCCCAATACAAAAGTTCACCGGGCATGACTTTTCCAATATAAAAGTTCACCGGAGATGACTTTTCCAATACAAAAGTTCACCGGGCATGACTTTCCCAATACAAAAGTTCACCGGGCATGACTTTCCCAATACAAAAGTTCACCGGAGATGACTTTCCCAATATAAAAGTTCACCGGGCATGACTTTCCCAATACAAAAGTTCACCGGAGATGACTTTCCCAATACAAAAGTTCACCGGGCACGACTTTCCCAATACAAAAGTTCACCGGGCATGACTTTCCCAATACAAAAGTTCACCGGAGATGACTTTCCCAATACAAAAGTTCACCGGGCACGACTTTCCCAATACAAAAATTCACCGGAGATGACTTTTCCCATACAAAAGTTCACCGGGCATGACTTTCCCAATACAAAAGTTCACCGGAGATGACTTTCCCAATACAAAAGTTCACCGGAGATGACTTTTCCCATACAAAAGTTCACCGGAGATGACTTTCCCAATACAAAAGTTCACCGGAGATGACTTTCCCAATACAAAAGTTCACCGGAGATGACTTTCCCAATACAAAAGTTCACCGGAGATGACTTTTCCCATACAAAAGTTCACCGGAGATGACTTTCCCAATACAAAAGTTCACCGGAGATGACTTTTCCCATACAAAAGTTCACCGGAGATGACTTTCCCAATATAAAAGTTCACCGGGCATGACTTTCCCAATACAAAAGTTCACCGGAGATGACTTTTCCCATACAAAAGTTCACCGGGCATGACTTTCCCAATACAAAAGTTCACCGGAGATGACTTTCCCAATACAAAAGTTCACCGGAGATGACTTTTCCCATACAAAAGTTCACCGGAGATGACTTTCCCAATACAAAAGTTCACCGGAGATGACTTTCCCAATACAAAAGTTCACCGGAGATGACTTTTCCCATACAAAAGTTCACCGGAGATGACTTTCCCAATACAAAAGTTCACCGGAGATGACTTTTCCCATACAAAAGTTCACCGGAGATGACTTTCCCAATACAAAAGTTCACCGGAGATGACTTTCCCAATACAAAAGTTCACCGGAGATGACTTTCCCAATACAAAAGTTCACCGGAGATGACTTTTCCCAATACAAAAGTTCACCGGAGATGACTTTCCCAATACAAAAGTTCACCGGAGATGACTTTCCCAATACAAAAGTTCACCGGAGATGACTTTTCCCATACAAAAGTTCACCGGAGATGACTTTCCCAATACAAAAGTTCACCGGAGATGACTTTTCCCATACAAAAGTTCACCGGAGATGACTTTCCCAATACAAAAGTTCACCGGAGATGACTTTCCCAATACAAAAGTTCACCGGAGATGACTTTTCCCATACAAAAGTTCACCGGAGATGACTTTTCCCATACAAAACTTCACCGGAGATGACTTTCCCAATACAAAAGTTCACCGGAGATGACTTTTCCCATACAAAAGTTCACCGGAGATGACTTTCCCAATACAAAAGTTCACCGGAGATGACTTTCCCAATACAAAAGTTCACCGGGCATGACTTTCCCAATACAAAAGTTCACCGGAGATGACTTTCCCAATACAAAAGTTCACCGGAGATGACTTTCCCAATACAAAAGTTCACCGGAAATGACTTTCCCAATACAAAAGTTCACCGGAGATGACTTTCCCAATACAAAAGTTCACCGGAGATGACTTTTCCCATACAAGAGTTCACCGGAGATGACTTTCCCAATATAAAAGTTCACCGGGCATGACTTTCCCAATACAAAAGTTCACCGGAGATGACTTTCCCAATACAAAAGTTCACCGGAGATGACTTTTCCCATACAAAAGTTCACCGGAGATGACTTTCCCAATACAAAAGTTCACCGGAGATGACTTTCCCAATACAAAAGTTCACCGGAGATGACTTTTCCCATACAAAAGTTCACCGGAGATGACTTTCCCAATACAAAAGTTCACCGGAGATGACTTTTCCCATACAAAAGTTCACCGGAGATGACTTTCCCAATACAAAAGTTCACCGGAGATGACTTTTCCCATACAAAAGTTCACCGGAGATGACTTTTCCCATACAAAAGTTCACCGGAGATGACTTTCCCAATAAAAAAGTTCACCGGAGATCACTTTTCCCATACAAAAGTTCACCGGAGATGACTTTCCCAATACAAAAGTTCACCGGAGATGACTTTCCCAATACAAAAGTTCACCGGGCATGACTTTCCCAATACAAAAGTTCACCGGGCACGACTTTCCCAATACAAAAGTTCACCGGGCATGACTTTCCCAATACAAAAGTTCACCGGAGATGACTTTCCCAATACAAAAGTTCACCGGGCATGACTTTCCCAATACAAAAGTTCACCGGAGATGACTTTTCCCATACAAAAGTTCACCGGAGATGACTTTTCCCATACAAAAGTTCACCGGAGATGACTTTTCCCATACAAAAGTTCACCGGAGATGACTTTCCCAATACAAAAGTTCACCGGATATGACTTTCCCAATACAAAAGTTCACCGGAGATGACTTTCCCAATACAAAAGTTCACCGGAGATGACTTTCCCAATACAAAAGTTCACCGGAGATGACTTTTCCCATACAAAAGTTCACCGGAGATGACTTTCCCAATACAAAAGTTCACCGGAGATGACTTTCCCAATACAAAAGTTCACCGGAGATGACTTTTCCCATACAAAAGTTCACCGGGGATGACTTTCCCAATACAAAAGTTCACCGGGCATGACTTTCCCAATACAAAAGTTCACCGGAGATGACTTTTCCCATACAAAAGTTCACCGGAGATGACTTTCCCAATACAAAAGTTCACCGGAGATGACTTTCCCAATACAAAAGTTCACCGGAGATGACTTTTCCCATACAAAAGTTCACCGGAGATGACTTTCCCAATACAAAAGTTCACCGGAGATGACTTTTCCCATACAAAAGTTCACCGGAGATGACTTTCCCAATACAAAAGTTCACCGGAGATGACTTTCCCAATACAAAAGTTCACCGGAGATGACTTTCCCAATATAAAAGTTCACTGGGCATGACTTTCCCAATACAAAAGTTCACCGGAGATGACTTTCCCAATACAAAAGTTCACCGGAGATGACTTTCCCATACAAAAGTTCACCGGAGATGACTTTCCCAATACAAAAGTTCACCGGGCATGACTTTCCCAATACAAAAGTTCACCGGAGATGACTTTTCCCATACAAAAGTTCACCGGAGATGACTTTCCCAATACAAAAGTTCACCGGAGATGACTTTCCCAATACAAAAGTTCACCGGAGATGACTTTCCCAATACAAAAGTTCACCGGGCATGACTTTCCCAATACAAAAGTTCACCGGAGATGACTTTTCCCATACAAAAGTTCACCGGAGATGACTTTCCCAATACAAAAGTTCACCGGAGATGACTTTCCCAATACAAAAGTTCACCGGAGATGACTTTTCCCATACAAAAGTTCACCGGAGTTGACTTTCCCAATACAAAAGTTCACCGGAGATGACTTTTCCCATACAAAAGTTCACCGGAGATGACTTTCCCAATACAAAAGTTCACCGGAGATGACTTTTCCCATACAAAAGTTCACCGGAGATGACTTTCCCAATACAAAAGTTCACCGGAGATGACTTTCCCAATACAAAAGTTCACCGGAGATGATTTTTCCCATACAAAAGTTCACCGGAGATGACTTCCCAATACAAAAGTTCACCGGGCATGACTTTCCCAATACAAAAGTTCACCGGAGATGACTTTTCCCATACAAAAGTTCACCGGAGATGACTTTCCGAATACAAAAGTTCACCGGAGATGACTTTCCCAATACAAAAGTTCACCGGAGATGACTTTTCCCATACAAAAGTTCACCGGAGATGACTTTCCCAATACAAAAGTTCACCGGAGATGACTTTTCCCATACAAAAGATCACCGGAGATGACTTTCCCAATACAAAAGTTCACCGGAGATGACTTTCCCAATACAAAAGTTCACCGGAGATGACTTTCCCAATACAAAAGTTCACCGGAGATTACTTTTCCCATACAAAAGTTCACCGGAGATGACTTTTCCCATACAAAAGTTCACCGGGCATGACTTTCCCAATACAAAAGTTCACCGGGCATGACTTTCCCAATACAAAAGTTCACCGGGCATGACTTTCCCAATACAAAAGTTCACCGGAGATGACTTTCCCAATACAAAAGTTCACCGGAGATGACTTTTCCCATACAAAAGTTCACCGGAGATGACTTTCCCAATACAAAAGTTCACCGGAGATGACTTTTCCCATACAAAAGTTCACCGGAGATGACTTTCCCAATACAAAAGTTCACCGGAGATGACTTTCCCAATACAAAAGTTCACCGGAGATGACTTTTCCCATACAAAAGTTCACCGGAGATGACTTTCCCAATACAAAAGTTCACCGGAGATGACTTTTCCCATACAAAAGTTCACCGGGCATGACTTTCCCAATACAAAAGTTCACCGGGCATGACTTTCCCAATACAATAGTTCACCGGGCATGACTTTCCCAATACAAAAGTTCACCGGGCATGACTTTTCCAATATAAAAGTTCACCGGAGATGACTTTCCCAATACAAAAGTTCACCGGGCATGACTTTCCCAATACAAAGGTTCACCGGAGATGACTTTTCCCATACAAAAGTTCACCGGAGATGACTTTTCCCATACAAAAGTTCACCGGAGATGACTTTCCCAATACAAAAGTTCACCGGGCATGACTTTCCCAATACAAAAGTTCACCGGGCATGACTTTCCCAATACAAAAGTTCACCGGGCATGACTTTCCCAATACAATAGTTCACCGGGCACGACTTTCCCAATACAAAAGTTCACCGGAGATGACTTTTCCCATACAAAAGTTCACCGGGCATGACTTTCCCAATACAAAAGTTCACCGGAGATGACTTTCCCAATACAAAAGTTCACCGGAGATGACTTTTCCCATACAAAAGTTCACCGGAGATGACTTTCCCAATACAAAAGTTCACCGGAGATGACTTTCCCAATACAAAAGTTCACCGGAGATGACTTTTCCCATACAAAAGTTCACCGGAGATGACTTTCCCAATACAAAAGTTCACCGGAGATGACTTTTCCTATACAAAAGTTCACCGGGCATGACTTTCCCAATACAAAAGTTCACCGGGCATGACTTTTCCAATACAATAGTTCACCGGGCATGACTTTCCCAATACAAAAGTTCACCGGGCATGACTTTTTCAATATAAAAGTTCACCGGAGATGACTTTCCCAATACAAAAGTTCACCGGGCATGACTTTCCCAATACAAAAGTTCACCGGGCATGACTTTCCCAATACAAAAGTTCACCGGAGATGACTTTCCCAATATAAAAGTTCACCGGGCATGACTTTCCCAATACAAATATTCACCGGAGATGACTTTCCCAATACAAAAGTTCACCGGGCAAGACTTTCCCAATACAAAAGTTCACCGGGCATGACTTTCCCAATACAAAAGTTCACCGGAGATGACTTTTCCCATACAAAAGTTCACCGGGCATGACTTTCCCAATACAAAAGTTCACTGGGCATGACTTTCCCAATACAAAAGTTCACCGGAGATGACTTTCCCAATACAAAAGTTCACCGGAGATGACTTTCCCATACAAAAGTTCACCGGAGATGACTTTCCCAATACAAAAGTTCACCGGGCATGACTTTCCCAATACAAAAGTTCACCGGAGATGACTTTTCCCATACAAAAGTTCACCGGAGATGACTTTCCCAATACAAAAGTTCACCGGAGATGACTTTCCCAATACAAAAGTTCACCGGAGATGACTTTCCCAATACAAAAGTTCACCGGGCATGACTTTCCCAATACAAAAGTTCACCGGAGATGACTTTTCCCATACAAAAGTTCACCGGAGATGACTTTCCCAATACAAAAGTTCACCGGAGATGACTTTCCCAATACAAAAGTTCACCGGAGATGACTTTTCCCATACAAAAGTTCACCGGAGTTGACTTTCCCAATACAAAAGTTCACCGGAGATGACTTTTCCCATACAAAAGTTCACCGGAGATGACTTTCCCAATACAAAAGTTCACCGGAGATGACTTTTCCCATACAAAAGTTCACCGGAGATGACTTTCCCAATACAAAAGTTCACCGGAGATGACTTTCCCAATACAAAAGTTCACCGGAGATGATTTTTCCCATACAAAAGTTCACCGGAGATGACTTTCCCAATACAAAAGTTCACCGGGCATGACTTTCCCAATACAAAAGTTCACCGGGCATGACTTTCCCAATACAAAAGTTCACCGGAGATGACTTTCCCAATACAAAAGTTCACCGGAGATGACTTTTCCCATACAAAAGTTCACCGGAGATGACTTTCCCAATACAAAAGTTCACCGGAGATGACTTTCCCAATACAAAAGTTCACCGGAGATGACTTTCCCAATACAAAAGTTCACCGGAGATTACTTTTCCCATACAAAAGTTCACCGGAGATGACTTTTCCCATACAAAAGTTCACCGGGCATGACTTTCCCAATACAAAAGTTCACCGGAGATGACTTTCCCAATACAAAAGTTCACCGGAGATGACTTTTCCCATACAAAAGTTCACCGGAGTTGACTTTCCCAATACAAAAGTTCACCGGAGATGACTTTTCCCATACAAAAGTTCACCGGAGATGACTTTCCCAATACAAAAGTTCACCGGAGATGACTTTTCCCATACAAAAGTTCACCGGAGATGACTTTCCCAATACAAAAGTTCACCGGAGATGACTTTCCCAATACAAAAGTTCACCGGAGATGATTTTTCCCATACAAAAGTTCACCGGAGATGACTTTCCGAATACAAAAGTTCACCGGAGATGACTTTCCCAATACAAAAGTTCACCGGAGATGACTTTTCCCATACAAAAGTTCACCGGAGATGACTTTCCCAATACAAAAGTTCACCGGAGATGACTTTTCCCATACAAAAGATCACCGGAGATGACTTTCCCAATACAAAAGTTCACCGGAGATGACTTTCCCAATACAAAAGTTCACCGGAGATGACTTTCCCAATACAAAAGTTCACCGGAGATTACTTTTCCCATACAAAAGTTCACCGGAGATGACTTTTCCCATACAAAAGTTCACCGGGCATGACTTTCCCAATACAAAAGTTCACCGGGCATGACTTTCCCAATACAAAAGTTCACCGGGCATGACTTTCCCAATACAAAAGTTCACCGGAGATGACTTTCCCAATACAAAAGTTCACCGGAGATGACTTTTCCCATACAAAAGTTCACCGGAGATGACTTTCCCAATACAAAAGTTCACCGGAGATGACTTTTCCCATACAAAAGTTCACCGGAGATGACTTTCCCAATACAAAAGTTCACCGGAGATGACTTTCCCAATACAAAAGTTCACCGGAGATGACTTTTCCCATACAAAAGTTCACCGGAGATGACTTTCCCAATACAAAAGTTCACCGGAGATGACTTTTCCATACAAAAGTTCACCGGGCATGACTTTCCCAATACAAAAGTTCACCGGGCATGACTTTCCCAATACAATAGTTCACCGGGCATGACTTTCCCAATACAAAAGTTCACCGGGCATGACTTTTCCAATATAAAAGTTCACCGGAGATGACTTTCCCAATACAAAAGTTCACCGGGCATGACTTTCCCAATACAAAGGTTCACCGGAGATGACTTTTCCCATACAAAAGTTCACCGGAGATGACTTTTCCCATACAAAAGTTCACCGGAGATGACTTTCCCAATACAAAAGTTCACCGGGCATGACTTTCCCAATACAAAAGTTCACCGGGCATGACTTTCCCAATACAAAAGTTCACCGGGCATGACTTTCCCAATACAATAGTTCACCGGGCACGACTTTCCCAATACAAAAGTTCACCGGAGATGACTTTTCCCATACAAAAGTTCACCGGGCATGACTTTCCCAATACAAAAGTTCACCGGAGATGACTTTCCCAATACAAAAGTTCACCGGAGATGACTTTTCCCATACAAAAGTTCACCGGAGATGACTTTCCCAATACAAAAGTTCACCGGAGATGACTTTCCCAATACAAAAGTTCACCGGAGATGACTTTTCCCATACAAAAGTTCACCGGAGATGACTTTCCCAATACAAAAGTTCACCGGAGATGACTTTTCCTATACAAAAGTTCACCGGGCATGACTTTCCCAATACAAAAGTTCACCGGGCATGACTTTTCCAATACAATAGTTCACCGGGCATGACTTTCCCAATACAAAAGTTCACCGGGCATGACTTTTTCAATATAAAAGTTCACCGGAGATGACTTTCCCAATACAAAAGTTCACCGGGCATGACTTTCCCAATACAAAAGTTCACCGGGCATGACTTTCCCAATACAAAAGTTCACCGGAGATGACTTTCCCAATATAAAAGTTCACCGGGCATGACTTTCCCAATACAAATATTCACCGGAGATGACTTTCCCAATACAAAAGTTCACCGGGCAAGACTTTCCCAATACAAAAGTTCACCGGGCATGACTTTCCCAATACAAAAGTTCACCGGAGATGACTTTTCCCATACAAAAGTTCACCGGGCATGACTTTCCCAATACAAAAGTTCACCGGGCATGACTTTTCCAATACAATAGTTCACCGGGCATGACTTTCCCAATACAAAAGTTCACCGGGCATGACTTTTTCAATATAAAAGTTCACCGGAGATGACTTTCCCAATACAAAAGTTCACCGGAGATGACTTTTCCCATACAAAAGTTCACCGGGCATGACTTTCCCAATACAAAAGTTCACCGGGCATGACTTTTCCAATACAATAGTTCACCGGGCATGACTTTCCCAATACAAAAGTTCACCCGGCATGACTTTTTCAATATAAAAGTTCACCGGAGATGACTTTCCCAATACAAAAGTTCACCGGGCATGACTTTCCCAATACAAAAGTTCACCGGGCATGACTTTCCCAATACAAAAGTTCACCGGAGATGACTTTCCCAATATAAAAGTTCACCGGGCATGACTTTCCCAATACAAAAGTTCACCGGAGATGACTTTCCCAATACAAAAGTTCACCGGGCAAGACTTTCCCAATACAAAAGTTCACCGGGCATGACTTTCCCAATACAAAAGTTCACCGGAGATGACTTTCCCAATACAAAAGTTCACCGGGCAAGACTTTCCCAATACAAAAGTTCACCGGAGATGACTTTTCCCATACAAAAGTTCACCGGAGATGACTTTCCCAATACAAAAGTTCACCGGAGATGACTTTCCCAATACAAAATTTCACCGAAGATGACTTTCCCAATACAAAAGTTCACCGGAGATGACTTTTCCCATACAAAAGTTCACCGGAGATGACTTTCCCAATACAAAAGTTCACCGGAGATGACTTTTCCCATACAAAAGTTCACCGGAGATGACTTTCCCAATATAAAAGTTCACCGGGCATGACTTTCCCAATACAAAAGTTCACCGGAGATGACTTTTCCCATACAAAAGTTCACCGGGCATGACTTTCCCAATACAAAAGTTCACCGGAGATGACTTTCCCAATACAAAAGTTCACCGGAGATGACTTTTCCCATACAAAAGTTCACCGGAGATGACTTTCCCAATACAAAAGTTCACCGGAGATGACTTTCCCAATACAAAAGTTCACCGGAGATGACTTTTCCCATACAAAAGTTCACCGGAGATGACTTTCCCAATACAAAAGTTCACCGGAGATGACTTTTCCCATACAAAAGTTCACCGGAGATGACTTTCCCAATACAAAAGTTCACCGGAGATGACTTTCCCAATACAAAAGTTCACCGGAGATGACTTTCCCAATACAAAAGTTCACCGGAGATGACTTTTCCCAATACAAAAGTTCACCGGAGATGACTTTCCCAATACAAAAGTTCACCGGAGATGACTTTTCCCATACAAAAGTTCACCGGAGTTGACTTTCCCAATTCAAAAGTTCACCGGAGATGACTTTTCCCATACAAAAGTTCACCGGAGATGACTTTTCCCATACAAAAGTTCACCGGAGATGACTTTCCCAATACAAAAGTTCACCGGAGATGACTTTCCCAATACAAAAGTTCACCGGAGATGACTTTCCCAATACAAAAGTTCACCGGAGATGACTTTTCCCATACAAAAGTTCACCGGAGATGACTTTCCCAATACAAAAGTTCACCGGAGATGACTTTCCCAATACAAAAGTTCACCGGAGATGACTTTCCCAATACAAAAGTTCACCGGAGATGACTTTTCCCCATACAAAAGTTCACCGGAGATGACTTTCCCAATACAAAAGTTCACCGGAGATGACTTTTCCCATACAAAAGTTCACCGGAGATGACTTTCCCAATATAAAAGTTCACCGGGCATGACTTTCCCAATACAAAAGTTCACCGGAGATGACTTTTCCCATACAAAAGTTCACCGGGCATGACTTTCCCAATACAAAAGTTCACCGGAGATGACTTTCCCAATACAAAAGTTCACCGGAGATGACTTTTTCCCATACAAAAGTTCACCGGAGATGACTTTCCCAATACAAAAGTTCACCGGAGATGACTTTCCCAATACAAAAGTTCACCGGAGATGACTTTTCCCATACAAAAGTTCACCGGAGATGACTTTCCCAATACAAAAGTTCACCGGAGATGACTTTTCCCATACAAAAGTTCACCGGAGATGACTTTCCCAATACAAAAGTTCACCGGAGATGACTTTCCCAATACAAAAGTTCACCGGAGATGACTTTCCCAATACAAAAGTTCACCGGAGATGACTTTTCCCAATACAAAAGTTCACCGGAGATGACTTTCCCAATACAAAAGTTCACCGGAGATGACTTTCCCAATACAAAAGTTCACCGGAGATGACTTTTCCCATACAAAAGTTCACCGGAGATGACTTTCCCAATACAAAAGTTCACCGGAGATGACTTTTCCCATACAAAAGTTCACCGGAGATGACTTTCCCAATACAAAAGTTCACCGGAGATGACTTTCCCAATACAAAAGTTCACCGGAGATGACTTTTCCCATACAAAAGTTCACCGGAGATGACTTTTCCCATACAAAACTTCACCGGAGATGACTTTCCCAATACAAAAGTTCACCGGAGATGACTTTTCCCATACAAAAGTTCACCGGAGATGACTTTCCCAATACAAAAGTTCACCGGAGATGACTTTCCCAATACAAAAGTTCACCGGGCATGACTTTCCCAATACAAAAGTTCACCGGAGATGACTTTCCCAATACAAAAGTTCACCGGAGATGACTTTCCCAATACAAAAGTTCACCGGAAATGACTTTCCCAATACAAAAGTTCACCGGAGATGACTTTCCCAATACAAAAGTTCACCGGAGATGACTTTTCCCATACAAGAGTTCACCGGAGATGACTTTCCCAATATAAAAGTTCACCGGGCATGACTTTCCCAATACAAAAGTTCACCGGAGATGACTTTCCCAATACAAAAAGTTCACCGGAGATGACTTTTCCCATACAAAAGTTCACCGGAGATGACTTTCCCAATACAAAAGTTCACCGGAGATGACTTTCCCAATACAAAAGTTCACCGGAGATGACTTTTCCCATACAAAAGTTCACCGGAGATGACTTTCCCAATACAAAAGTTCACCGGAGATGACTTTTCCCATACAAAAGTTCACCGGAGATGACTTTCCCAATACAAAAGTTCACCGGAGATGACTTTTCCCATACAAAAGTTCACCGGAGATGACTTTTCCCATACAAAAGTTCACCGGAGATGACTTTCCCAATAAAAAAGTTCACCGGAGATCACTTTTCCCATACAAAAGTTCACCGGAGATGACTTTCCCAATACAAAAGTTCACCGGAGATGACTTTCCCAATACAAAAGTTCACCGGGCATGACTTTCCCAATACAAAAGTTCACCGGGCACGACTTTCCCAATACAAAAGTTCACCGGGCATGACTTTCCCAATACAAAAGTTCACCGGAGATGACTTTCCCAATACAAAAGTTCACCGGGCATGACTTTCCCAATACAAAAGTTCACCGGAGATGACTTTTCCCATACAAAAGTTCACCGGAGATGACTTTTCCCATACAAAAGTTCACCGGAGATGACTTTTCCCATACAAAAGTTCACCGGAGATGACTTTCCCAATACAAAAGTTCACCGGATATGACTTTCCCAATACAAAAGTTCACCGGAGATGACTTTCCCAATACAAAAGTTCACCGGAGATGACTTTCCCAATACAAAAGTTCACCGGAGATGACTTTTCCCATACAAAAGTTCACCGGAGATGACTTTCCCAATACAAAAGTTCACCGGAGATGACTTTCCCAATACAAAAGTTCACCGGAGATGACTTTTCCCATACAAAAGTTCACCGGGGATGATTTTCCCAATACAAAAGTTCACCGGGCATGACTTTCCCAATACAAAAGTTCACCGGAGATGACTTTTCCCATACAAAAGTTCACCGGAGATGACTTTCCCAATACAAAAGTTCACCGGAGATGACTTTCCCAATACAAAAGTTCACCGGAGATGACTTTTCCCATACAAAAGTTCACCGGAGATGACTTTCCCAATACAAAAGTTCACCGGAGATGACTTTTCCCATACAAAAGTTCACCGGAGATGACTTTCCCAATACAAAAGTTCACCGGAGATGACTTTCCCAATACAAAAGTTCACCGGAGATGACTTTCCCAATATAAAAGTTCACTGGGCATGACTTTCCCAATACAAAAGTTCACCGGAGATGACTTTCCCAATACAAAAGTTCACCGGAGATGACTTTCCCATACAAAAGTTCACCGGAGATGACTTTCCCAATACAAAAGTTCACCGGGCATGACTTTCCCAATACAAAAGTTCACCGGAGATGACTTTTCCCATACAAAAGTTCACCGGAGATGACTTTCCCAATACAAAAGTTCACCGGAGATGACTTTCCCAATACAAAAGTTCACCGGAGATGACTTTCCCAATACAAAAGTTCACCGGGCATGACTTTCCCAATACAAAAAGTTCACCGGAGATGACTTTTCCCATACAAAAGTTCACCGGAGATGACTTTCCCAATACAAAAGTTCACCGGAGATGACTTTCCCAATACAAAAGTTCACCGGAGATGACTTTTCCCATACAAAAGTTCACCGGAGTTGACTTTCCCAATACAAAAGTTCACCGGAGATGACTTTTCCCATACAAAAGTTCACCGGAGATGACTTTCCCAATACAAAAGTTCACCGGAGATGACTTTTCCCATACAAAAGTTCACCGGAGATGACTTTCCCAATACAAAAGTTCACCGGAGATGACTTTCCCAATACAAAAGTTCACCGGAGATGATTTTTCCCATACAAAAGTTCACCGGAGATGACTTCCCAATACAAAAGTTCACCGGGCATGACTTTCCCAATACAAAAGTTCACCGGAGATGACTTTTCCCATACAAAAGTTCACCGGAGATGACTTTCCGAATACAAAAGTTCACCGGAGATGACTTTCCCAATACAAAAGTTCACCGGAGATGACTTTTCCCATACAAAAGTTCACCGGAGATGACTTTCCCAATACAAAAGTTCACCGGAGATGACTTTTCCCATACAAAAGATCACCGGAGATGACTTTCCCAATACAAAAGTTCACCGGAGATGACTTTCCCAATACAAAAGTTCACCGGAGATGACTTTCCCAATACAAAAGTTCACCGGAGATTACTTTTCCCATACAAAAGTTCACCGGAGATGACTTTTCCCATACAAAAGTTCACCGGGCATGACTTTCCCAATACAAAAGTTCACCGGGCATGACTTTCCCAATACAAAAGTTCACCGGGCATGACTTTCCCAATACAAAAGTTCACCGGAGATGACTTTCCCAATACAAAAGTTCACCGGAGATGACTTTTCCCATACAAAAGTTCACCGGAGATGACTTTCCCAATACAAAAGTTCACCGGAGATGACTTTTCCCATACAAAAGTTCACCGGAGATGACTTTCCCAATACAAAAGTTCACCGGAGATGACTTTCCCAATACAAAAGTTCACCGGAGATGACTTTTCCCATACAAAAGTTCACCGGAGATGACTTTCCCAATACAAAAGTTCACCGGAGATGACTTTTCCCATACAAAAGTTCACCGGGCATGACTTTCCCAATACAAAAGTTCACCGGGCATGACTTTCCCAATACAATAGTTCACCGGGCATGACTTTCCCAATACAAAAGTTCACCGGGCATGACTTTTCCAATATAAAAGTTCACCGGAGATGACTTTCCCAATACAAAAGTTCACCGGGCATGACTTTCCCAATACAAAGGTTCACCGGAGATGACTTTTCCCATACAAAAGTTCACCGGAGATGACTTTTCCCATACAAAAGTTCACCGGAGATGACTTTCCCAATACAAAAGTTCACCGGGCATGACTTTCCCAATACAAAAGTTCACCGGGCATGACTTTCCCAATACAAAAGTTCACCGGGCATGACTTTCCCAATACAATAGTTCACCGGGCACGACTTTCCCAATACAAAAGTTCACCGGAGATGACTTTTCCCATACAAAAGTTCACCGGGCATGACTTTCCCAATACAAAAGTTCACCGGAGATGACTTTCCCAATACAAAAGTTCACCGGAGATGACTTTTCCCATACAAAAGTTCACCGGAGATGACTTTCCCAATACAAAAGTTCACCGGAGATGACTTTCCCAATACAAAAGTTCACCGGAGATGACTTTTCCCATACAAAAGTTCACCGGAGATGACTTTCCCAATACAAAAGTTCACCGGAGATGACTTTTCCTATACAAAAGTTCACCGGGCATGACTTTCCCAATACAAAAGTTCACCGGGCATGACTTTTCCAATACAATAGTTCACCGGGCATGACTTTCCCAATACAAAAGTTCACCGGGCATGACTTTTTCAATATAAAAGTTCACCGGAGATGACTTTCCCAATACAAAAGTTCACCGGGCATGACTTTCCCAATACAAAAGTTCACCGGGCATGACTTTCCCAATACAAAAGTTCACCGGAGATGACTTTCCCAATATAAAAGTTCACCGGGCATGACTTTCCCAATACAAATATTCACCGGAGATGACTTTCCCAATACAAAAGTTCACCGGGCAAGACTTTCCCAATACAAAAGTTCACCGGGCATGACTTTCCCAATACAAAAGTTCACCGGAGATGACTTTTCCCATACAAAAGTTCACCGGGCATGACTTTCCCAATACAAAAGTTCACTGGGCATGACTTTCCCAATACAAAAGTTCACCGGAGATGACTTTCCCAATACAAAAGTTCACCGGAGATGACTTTCCCATACAAAAGTTCACCGGAGATGACTTTCCCAATACAAAAGTTCACCGGGCATGACTTTCCCAATACAAAAGTTCACCGGAGATGACTTTTCCCATACAAAAGTTCACCGGAGATGACTTTCCCAATACAAAAGTTCACCGGAGATGACTTTCCCAATACAAAAGTTCACCGGAGATGACTTTCCCAATACAAAAGTTCACCGGGCATGACTTTCCCAATACAAAAGTTCACCGGAGATGACTTTTCCCATACAAAAGTTCACCGGAGATGACTTTCCCAATACAAAAGTTCACCGGAGATGACTTTCCCAATACAAAAGTTCACCGGAGATGACTTTTCCCATACAAAAGTTCACCGGAGTTGACTTTCCCAATACAAAAGTTCACCGGAGATGACTTTTCCCATACAAAAGTTCACCGGAGATGACTTTCCCAATACAAAAGTTCACCGGAGATGACTTTTCCCATACAAAAGTTCACCGGAGATGACTTTCCCAATACAAAAGTTCACCGGAGATGACTTTCCCAATACAAAAGTTCACCGGAGATGATTTTTCCCATACAAAAGTTCACCGGAGATGACTTTCCCAATACAAAAGTTCACCGGGCATGACTTTCCCAATACAAAAGTTCACCGGAGATGACTTTTCCCATACAAAAGTTCACCGGAGATGACTTTCCGAATACAAAAGTTCACCGGAGATGACTTTCCCAATACAAAAGTTCACCGGAGATGACTTTTCCCATACAAAAGTTCACCGGAGATGACTTTCCCAATACAAAAGTTCACCGGAGATGACTTTTCCCATACAAAAGATCACCGGAGATGACTTTCCCAATACAAAAGTTCACCGGAGATGACTTTCCCAATACAAAAGTTCACCGGAGATGACTTTCCCAATACAAAAGTTCACCGGAGATTACTTTTCCCATACAAAAGTTCACCGGAGATGACTTTTCCCATACAAAAGTTCACCGGGCATGACTTTCCCAATACAAAAGTTCACCGGGCATGACTTTCCCAATACAAAAGTTCACCGGGCATGACTTTCCCAATACAAAAGTTCACCGGAGATGACTTTCCCAATACAAAAGTTCACCGGAGATGACTTTTCCCATACAAAAGTTCACCGGAGATGACTTTCCCAATACAAAAGTTCACCGGAGATGACTTTTCCCATACAAAAGTTCACCGGAGATGACTTTCCCAATACAAAAGTTCACCGGAGATGACTTTCCCAATACAAAAGTTCACCGGAGATGACTTTTCCCATACAAAAGTTCACCGGAGATGACTTTCCCAATACAAAAGTTCACCGGAGATGACTTTTCCCATACAAAAGTTCACCGGGCATGACTTTCCCAATACAAAAGTTCACCGGGCATGACTTTCCCAATACAATAGTTCACCGGGCATGACTTTCCCAATACAAAAGTTCACCGGGCATGACTTTTCCAATATAAAAGTTCACCGGAGATGACTTTCCCAATACAAAAGTTCACCGGGCATGACTTTCCCAATACAAAGGTTCACCGGAGATGACTTTTCCCATACAAAAGTTCACCGGAGATGACTTTTCCCATACAAAAGTTCACCGGAGATGACTTTCCCAATACAAAAGTTCACCGGGCATGACTTTCCCAATACAAAAGTTCACCGGGCATGACTTTCCCAATACAAAAGTTCACCGGGCATGACTTTCCCAATACAATAGTTCACCGGGCACGACTTTCCCAATACAAAAGTTCACCGGAGATGACTTTTCCCATACAAAAGTTCACCGGGCATGACTTTCCCAATACAAAAGTTCACCGGAGATGACTTTCCCAATACAAAAGTTCACCGGAGATGACTTTTCCCATACAAAAGTTCACCGGAGATGACTTTCCCAATACAAAAGTTCACCGGAGATGACTTTCCCAATACAAAAGTTCACCGGAGATGACTTTTCCCATACAAAAGTTCACCGGAGATGACTTTCCCAATACAAAAGTTCACCGGAGATGACTTTTCCTATACAAAAGTTCACCGGGCATGACTTTCCCAATACAAAAGTTCACCGGGCATGACTTTTCCAATACAATAGTTCACCGGGCATGACTTTCCCAATACAAAAGTTCACCGGGCATGACTTTTTCAATATAAAAGTTCACCGGAGATGACTTTCCCAATACAAAAGTTCACCGGGCATGACTTTCCCAATACAAAAGTTCACCGGGCATGACTTTCCCAATACAAAAGTTCACCGGAGATGACTTTCCCAATATAAAAGTTCACCGGGCATGACTTTCCCAATACAAATATTCACCGGAGATGACTTTCCCAATACAAAAGTTCACCGGGCAAGACTTTCCCAATACAAAAGTTCACCGGGCATGACTTTCCCAATACAAAAGTTCACCGGAGATGACTTTTCCCATACAAAAGTTCACCGGGCATGACTTTCCCAATACAAAAGTTCACCGGGCATGACTTTTCCAATACAATAGTTCACCGGGCATGACTTTCCCAATACAAAAGTTCACCGGGCATGACTTTTTCAATATAAAAGTTCACCGGAGATGACTTTCCCAATACAAAAGTTCACCGGAGATGACTTTTCCCATACAAAAGTTCACCGGGCATGACTTTCCCAATACAAAAGTTCACCGGGCATGACTTTTCCAATACAATAGTTCACCGGGCATGACTTTCCCAATACAAAAGTTCACCCGGCATGACTTTTTCAATATAAAAGTTCACCGGAGATGACTTTCCCAATACAAAAGTTCACCGGGCATGACTTTCCCAATACAAAAGTTCACCGGGCATGACTTTCCCAATACAAAAGTTCACCGGAGATGACTTTCCCAATATAAAAGTTCACCGGGCATGACTTTCCCAATACAAAAGTTCACCGGAGATGACTTTCCCAATACAAAAGTTCACCGGGCAAGACTTTCCCAATACAAAAGTTCACCGGGCATGACTTTCCCAATACAAAAGTTCACCGGAGATGACTTTCCCAATACAAAAGTTCACCGGGCAAGACTTTCCCAATACAAAAGTTCACCGGAGATGACTTTTCCCATACAAAAGTTCACCGGAGATGACTTTCCCAATACAAAAGTTCACCGGAGATGACTTTCCCAATACAAAATTTCACCGAAGATGACTTTCCCAATACAAAAGTTCACCGGAGATGACTTTTCCCATACAAAAGTTCACCGGAGATGACTTTCCCAATACAAAAGTTCACCGGAGATGACTTTTCCCATACAAAAGTTCACCGGAGATGACTTTCCCAATATAAAAGTTCACCGGGCATGACTTTCCCAATACAAAAGTTCACCGGAGATGACTTTTCCCATACAAAAGTTCACCGGGCATGACTTTCCCAATACAAAAGTTCACCGGAGATGACTTTCCCAATACAAAAGTTCACCGGAGATGACTTTTCCCATACAAAAGTTCACCGGAGATGACTTTCCCAATACAAAAGTTCACCGGAGATGACTTTCCCAATACAAAAGTTCACCGGAGATGACTTTTCCCATACAAAAGTTCACCGGAGATGACTTTCCCAATACAAAAGTTCACCGGAGATGACTTTTCCCATACAAAAGTTCACCGGAGATGACTTTCCCAATACAAAAGTTCACCGGAGATGACTTTCCCAATACAAAAGTTCACCGGAGATGACTTTCCCAATACAAAAGTTCACCGGAGATGACTTTTCCCAATACAAAAGTTCACCGGAGATGACTTTCCCAATACAAAAGTTCACCGGAGATGACTTTTCCCATACAAAAGTTCACCGGAGTTGACTTTCCCAATTCAAAAGTTCACCGGAGATGACTTTTCCCATACAAAAGTTCACCGGAGATGACTTTCCCAATACAAAAGTTCACCGGAGATGACTTTCCCAATACAAAAGTTCACCGGAGATGACTTTTCCCATACAAAAGTTCACCGGAGATGACTTTCCCAATACAAAAGTTCACCGGAGATGACTTTCCCAATACAAAAGTTCACCGGAGATGACTTTTCCCATACAAAAGTTCACCGGAGATGACTTTCCCAATACAAAAGTTCACCGGAGATGACTTTCCCAATACAAAAGTTCACCGGGCATGACTTTCCCAATACAAAAGTTCACCGGAGATGACTTTCCCAATACAAAAGTTCACCGGAGATGACTTTCCCAATACAAAAGTTCACCGGAGATGACTTTTCCCATACAAAAGTTCACCGGAGATGACTTTCCCAATACAAAAGTTCACCGGAGATGACTTTCCCAATACAAAAGTTCACCGAAGATGACTTTTCCCATACAAAAGTTCACCGGAGATGACTTTCCCAATATAAAAGTTCACCAGGCATGACTTTCCCAATACAAAAGTTCACCGGAGATGACTTTCCCAATACAAAAGTTCACCGGAGATGACTTTTCCCATACAAAAGTTCACCGGAGATGACTTTCCCAATACAAAAGTTCACCGGAGATGACTTTCCCAATACAAAAGTTCACCGGAGATGACTTTTCCCATACAAAAGTTCACCGGAGATGACTTTCCCAATACAAAAGTTCACCGGAGATGACTTTTCCCATACAAAAGTTCACCGGAGATGACTTTCCCAATACAAAAGTTCACCGGAGATGACTTTTCCCATACAAAAGTTCACCGGAGATGACTTTTCCCATACAAAAGTTCACCGGAGATGACTTTCCCAATACAAAATTCACCGGAGATGACTTTTCCCATACAAAAGTTCACCGGAGATGACTTTCCCAATACAAAAGTTCACCGGAGATGACTTTCCCAATACAAAAGTTCACCGGGCATGACTTTCCCAATACAAAAGTTCACCGGGCACGACTTTCCCAATACAAAAGTTCGCCGGGCATGACTTTCCCAATACAAAAGTTCACCGGAGATGACTTTCCCAATACAAAAGTTCACCGGGCATGACTTTCCCAATACAAAAGTTCACCGGAGATGACTTTTCCCATACAAAAGTTCACCGGAGATGACTTTTCCCATACAAAAGTTCACCGGAGATGACTTTTCCCATACAAAAGTTCACCGGGCATGACTTTCCCAATACAAAAGTTCACCGGGCACGACTTTCCCAATACAAAAGTTCACCGGGCATGACTTTCCCAAAACAAAAGTTCACCGGGCATGACTTTCCCAATATAAAAGTTCACCGGAGATGACTTTCCCAATACAAAAGTTCACCGGAGATGACTTTCCCAATACAAAAGTTCACCGGGCACGACTTTCCCAATACAAAAGTTCACCGGAGATGACTTTCCCAATATAAAAGTTCACCGGAGATGACTTTTCCCATACAAAAGTTCACCGGAGATGACTTTCCCAATACAAAAGTTCACCGGAGATGACTTTCCCAATACAAAAGTTCACCGGAGATGACTTTTCCCATACAAAAGTTCACCGGGCATGACTTTCCCAATACAAAAGTTCACCGGGCATGACTTTCCCAATACAAAAGTTCACCGGAGATGACTTTTCCCATACAAAAGTTCACCGGAGATGACTTTCCCAATACAAAAGTTCACCGGAGATCACTTTCCCAATACAAAAGTTCACCGGAGATGACTTTCCCAATACAAAAGTTCACCGGGCAAGACTTTCCCAATACAAAAGTTCACCGGGCATGACTTTCCCAATACAAAAGTTCACCGGAGATGACTTTTCCCATACAAAAGTTCACCGGGCATGACTTTCCCAATACAAAAGTTCACCGGGCATGACTTTTCCAATACAATAGTTCACCGGGCATGACTTTCCCAATACAAAAGTTCACCGGGCATGACTTTTTCAATATAAAAGTTCACCGGAGATGACTTTCCCAATACAAAAGTTCACCGGAGATGACTTTTCCCATACAAAAGTTCACCGGGCATGACTTTCCCAATACAAAAGTTCACCGGGCATGACTTTTCCAATACAATAGTTCACCGGGCATGACTTTCCCAATACAAAAGTTCACCGGGCATGACTTTTTCAATATAAAAGTTCACCGGAGATGACTTTCCCAATACAAAAGTTCACCGGGCATGACTTTCCCAATACAAAAGTTCACCGGGCATGACTTTCCCAATACAAAAGTTCACCGGAGATGACTTTCCCAATATAAAAGTTCACCGGGCATGACTTTCCCAATACAAAAGTTCACCGGAGATGACTTTCCCAATACAAAAGTTCACCGGGCAAGACTTTCCCAATACAAAAGTTCACCGGGCATGACTTTCCCAATACAAAAGTTCACCGGAGATGACTTTCCCAATACAAAAGTTCACCGGGCAAGACTTTCCCAATACAAAAGTTCACCGGAGATGACTTTTCCCATACAAAAGTTCACCGGAGATGACTTTCCCAATACAAAAGTTCACCGGAGATGACTTTCCCAATACAAAAGTTCACCGAAGATGACTTTCCCAATACAAAAGTTCACCGGAGATGACTTTTCCCATACAAAAGTTCACCGGAGATGACTTTCCCAATACAAAAGTTCACCGGAGATGACTTTTCCCATACAAAAGTTCACCGGAGATGACTTTCCCAATATAAAAGTTCACCGGGCATGACTTTCCCAATACAAAAGTTCACCGGAGATGACTTTTCCCATACAAAAGTTCACCGGGCATGACTTTCCCAATACAAAAGTTCACCGGAGATGACTTTCCCAATACAAAAGTTCACCGGAGATGACTTTTCCCATACAAAAGTTCACCGGAGATGACTTTCCCAATACAAAAGTTCACCGGAGATGACTTTCCCAATACAAAAGTTCACCGGAGATGACTTTTCCCATACAAAAGTTCACCGGAGATGACTTTCCCAATACAAAAGTTCACCGGAGATGACTTTTCCCATACAAAAGTTCACCGGAGATGACTTTCCCAATACAAAAGTTCACCGGAGATGACTTTCCCAATACAAAAGTTCACCGGAGATGACTTTCCCAATACAAAAGTTCACCGGAGATGACTTTTCCCAATACAAAAGTTCACCGGAGATGACTTTCCCAATACAAAAGTTCACCGGAGATGACTTTTCCCATACAAAAGTTCACCGGAGTTGACTTTCCCAATTCAAAAGTTCACCGGAGATGACTTTTCCCATACAAAAGTTCACCGGAGATGACTTTCCCAATACAAAAGTTCACCGGAGATGACTTTCCCAATACAAAAGTTCACCGGAGATGACTTTTCCCATACAAAAGTTCACCGGAGATGACTTTCCCAATACAAAAGTTCACCGGAGATGACTTTCCCAATACAAAAGTTCACCGGAGATGACTTTTCCCATACAAAAGTTCACCGGAGATGACTTTCCCAATACAAAAGTTCACCGGAGATGACTTTCCCAATACAAAAGTTCACCGGGCATGACTTTCCCAATACAAAAGTTCACCGGAGATGACTTTCCCAATACAAAAGTTCACCGGAGATGACTTTCCCAATACAAAAGTTCACCGGAGATGACTTTTCCCATACAAAAGTTCACCGGAGATGACTTTCCCAATACAAAAGTTCACCGGAGATGACTTTCCCAATACAAAAGTTCACCGAAGATGACTTTTCCCATACAAAAGTTCACCGGAGATGACTTTCCCAATATAAAAGTTCACCAGGCATGACTTTCCCAATACAAAAGTTCACCGGAGATGACTTTCCCAATACAAAAGTTCACCGGAGATGACTTTTCCCATACAAAAGTTCACCGGAGATGACTTTCCCAATACAAAAGTTCACCGGAGATGACTTTCCCAATACAAAAGTTCACCGGAGATGACTTTTCCCATACAAAAGTTCACCGGAGATGACTTTCCCAATACAAAAGTTCACCGGAGATGACTTTTCCCATACAAAAGTTCACCGGAGATGACTTTCCCAATACAAAAGTTCACCGGAGATGACTTTTCCCATACAAAAGTTCACCGGAGATGACTTTTCCCATACAAAAGTTCACCGGAGATGACTTTCCCAATACAAAATTCACCGGAGATGACTTTTCCCATACAAAAGTTCACCGGAGATGACTTTCCCAATACAAAAGTTCACCGGAGATGACTTTCCCAATACAAAAGTTCACCGGGCATGACTTTCCCAATACAAAAGTTCACCGGGCACGACTTTCCCAATACAAAAGTTCGCCGGGCATGACTTTCCCAATACAAAAGTTCACCGGAGATGACTTTCCCAATACAAAAGTTCACCGGGCATGACTTTCCCAATACAAAAGTTCACCGGAGATGACTTTTCCCATACAAAAGTTCACCGGAGATGACTTTTCCCATACAAAAGTTCACCGGAGATGACTTTTCCCATACAAAAGTTCACCGGGCATGACTTTCCCAATACAAAAGTTCACCGGGCACGACTTTCCCAATACAAAAGTTCACCGGGCATGACTTTCCCAAAACAAAAGTTCACCGGGCATGACTTTCCCAATATAAAAGTTCACCGGAGATGACTTTCCCAATACAAAAGTTCACCGGAGATGACTTTCCCAATACAAAAGTTCACCGGGCACGACTTTCCCAATACAAAAGTTCACCGGAGATGACTTTCCCAATATAAAAGTTCACCGGAGATGACTTTTCCCATACAAAAGTTCACCGGAGATGACTTTCCCAATACAAAAGTTCACCGGAGATGACTTTCCCAATACAAAAGTTCACCGGAGATGACTTTTCCCATACAAAAGTTCACCGGGCATGACTTTCCCAATACAAAAGTTCACCGGGCATGACTTTCCCAATACAAAAGTTCACCGGAGATGACTTTTCCCATACAAAAGTTCACCGGAGATGACTTTCCCAATACAAAAGTTCACCGGAGATCACTTTTGTAACGAGCTTGGTAGAAATATGATAGAATTAATTTCAAGCTAGTCTACGATGATCCATATGGCCTGGCACGCTTTCTACACCGGCCTTATCGCTCGCCAGAAGGGGTGGGATCTTGCCTAAATTCATCGTATTTAACCGCTTGCTAACAGCTTTAAAATTTATAAAAACGTGCTCAATTGTATAGTAAACAAAAACCGAAAAGAATGATAGATGAGTATGTCTATAGTCATAGAGGGATAGAAAAGAAAAATCTGTCTAAACATCCACTGATTCATACGTGCATAGGTGATAGTTGCACGATCGCCCACCCAACCTGTTCACCATACTAAACCGAAGCTAAAACTGAATGATCTATGGTAAACCCACTCTTATTCATCCTACATTACCCTCCTGAACCTTTCGAAATCAAACCCTCAGAATTTTCTTAATGCATGATCACAAAATTCATTATTTTATTAAAACAAGCATTCATTTTCATTGTATGGTATCTTATGCTAAATTAAATTCATCTATAAGAAGATCTAGGTAACCAATTATAATCAAAAACTAAGCTTACAGTAATACTCATTGATAAAGGAAAAGAAACAAGTAAAAATTAAGCCCAAAAAAAATTAACTATAAATTGTAAGCAAACTGTTATAATAGATTTACAAACTCAAGCAATCTGATCACAACAAAGGAAAAAGAAAACTAACTTCTCATCACAATAGAACGAAAATCAGTTTCTATATAATCTTACCAAAGAGGGAAAAAACTATATATGAAGCAGCAAATATAAAAATTATAGTGTAAAAAGATATGTAATTAGTACTTTATCTATTTGTATAAAATGTTTTATATAAATGTGAGGAGGTATTGGTATTGAAACATTCGATCAAACACTTCAAATTGATTTTTTTTTGTGTGTGCTTGTTTGTGTGGCTTTAACATCAATCTGTTTCATATTTCTGTTAACAATGAACAGCTGATAGTTCATTGAACTTGCATATTAAATTTTTCACACACATACACACAAACAAACATTTCGGTAATCAAATCAAGAAAGATTCGGCGTTAAGAATGTTTAATGTCGATCAATTGGAGTGCAATAATATTTAATCGGGATAAATCATATTCAATGTAAACAGTGTTTA